>NW_006239170.1:520338-582403 GCF_000226075.1 Solanum tuberosum
TGAATAAAATAAATTCCAATTAATCTAGTTTTATTAATATTCTAATCACTTGTTTTCGAGTCAAATGTTTCATTTTGTATCCCTTTCTCTAAAAAATAAAAAATGAAATAAAATGCGTCACTTACTTAATTATTTTCTCAAAGTTAATCAAATATGATAATTTACTATTCTTATGTTAAATCATTTTTTTCTCTAAAAATAG
Organism: Solanum tuberosum; assembly: GCF_000226075.1. Classification (NCBI taxonomy): domain Eukaryota; kingdom Viridiplantae; phylum Streptophyta; class Magnoliopsida; order Solanales; family Solanaceae; genus Solanum; species Solanum tuberosum. The sequence goes on from NW_006239170.1 coordinate 520,541, forward strand.
TCAAAATATATTTTAGTCAAATCGCAGGTCAACCGCATGTTAGCGGACACTTCAAATGCTTAAACCCTTCTCGAAGTGTAAATTGAACCCCGAACCTCTTTGGTATTTTCAAATGATTTTTTTCTGTTTAAATCTTTGGAAATTATAAGTTTTCTTAATTTCTTTAAAAAAATTAAGTGGCGACTCTTTTCTAAGTATTTTTCTCAAAATTGTTTTATACTTAGAACATTTCAAAAAGTGATTTTTCTAAAGGATAGGAAAATTACGGCATGACAACTTGCTGCATCTAAATAATGGATCATGTGCCAAATGGATGTCTACAATGCTTTTCTTCAAGGTGATTTATTTGAAGAAGTGTTCATGACTATTCCAGATGGTATAAAAAGGACTAAGGCTAATAGTGGGAAGGTGTGCAGATTGTTAAAATCTTTGTATGGTTTGAGGCAGACTTCTAGGCAATGGAACATCAAATTGACATCGTCACTAGTGGGAGCAAGTTTTCAGCAAAGTACTAGAGACTACTCTCTATTCACAAAAAATGAGAATGGGAACATAGTCATAGTCTTGGTATATGTGGACGACTTATTATTAACATGCAGTGATTCAATCATGCTCCATGAGACTAAGGAGACACTGCACAAAGCTTTCAAAATGAAAGACCTAGGAGAGGTCAAGTATTTTCTTGGAATAGAGTTTGCTAGACACAAAGATGGCATTTTGATGCATCAAAGAAAGTATGCTCTGGAATTGATATTAGATATAGGTATGGCAGGTGCTAAACCAGTTACAATACCTATGGAGATGAATCAGAAGCTTACTACACTATTTTTTGACCAACATGTGGTTCTTATGCATGAAGACAAACCACTAAAAGATCCCACCGAGTATTAAAGGTTGATTGGGAGGTTATTATACCTAACTACCACTAGATCAGATATAGCCTTTGCAGTCCAATGTCTTAGTCAATTCATGCACTCACCCAAGACTACTCATATGGAGGCAACAATAAGGGTAGTGAAGTATATAAAAAATGCACCAGGATTGGGGATTTTCATATCAGCAAAGGAGGGGGCACAATTACAAGTCTTTTGTGATGCAGATTGGGGATCATGTGTGAATAGTCGCAGATCCATTACAGGTTACCTAGTGCAGTATGGTACTTCTCCTATATCCTGGAATAAAAAACAAGTGACTGTCTCTAGAAGTTCAGCAGAAGCTGAATATCGAGCAATGACATCCTCAATTGCAGAGGTGGTATGGTTAACTGGTTTGTTCAAGGAGCTTGGTATAGAGTTGGTCACTCCAGTTCCCCTGTTTACTGATAGCAAGTCAGCCTTGCAAATTGCAGCCAACCCAATATTTTACGAAAGAACCAAACATCTAGACATTGACTGTTATTTTACTAGAGAAAAGATACATGATGGATTGATTACGACTGCTTATGAGTGCTCAACAGAACAACCTGCCGATATATTCACTAAAGCTCTTAGAAGAGGTTCACATGATCATCTCATGTCCAAGCTAGGCATGAAGAATATCTTCATAGCTCCTAGCTTGAGGGAGGGTGTAAAAGAGCTTGGAAAATGCACTAATGTGCCTTAATTCTGTTAGTTAGTTATTAGCTAATTATGTAAAGAAGTGTGATTAGTTAGTCGGTTAGTGCACAGTTAGTTAGAATTGATTCTTTTTTCTTTGTATAAATGTAACAGATTTGAGTCCATAATGCGCAAGCAAGATATTTCCCCAAATCATGTAGATTACATTTTCTCAACAATTATCCCCTTCCCTTTCATCAGTTCTTCTTCAGTTAATTAACACTATATGCTATATAAAGTGATGATTTTTCAATTTAGTGTTTAAATGTGTGATTTGGAAATTGAAATTATGATTTCAAAATTTTAAAATGAAAAATATGATTCCAGAGTTTATATTTTATAGAAACAAAAACAAACATCATTTTGAAATTTGCAAAAAAGAAACTCATATTCCGCCGTGAAAATTTTTTCGTACCACGAAAGAAAATATCAAAGAATAACTAGTTGTCATTATTGTTGACTGTTTCACCATTTAATTATGGGGAAACTAAGCAAATACCACATAAAAGCAAAATAATTACAAACATATACCCCTTTACATTGACGCCCCGCTAAATAGTTAACTATATACCCCCAACTAATTTCGCTTAACTGATACTCCCTATGTTCCTAATTACTTGTCCACTTTTGAATTGGCACACCTATTAAGAAAACAATTAATGACATAATGAGTTTACCATTTTACCCCTATTAATTATGAAGTGGATGAAAAGTTCTATATTTTTCAAAGTAATTAATCATTTAATTGAGGGTATAATAGATAAAAAAATTGTCCTTTCTTGATTTGTCAAAATGGACAAGTAATTAGGGACAACTATAAAAAGAAAAGTGGACAAGTAAATAGGGACAGAGGGAGTACTAAATAAGTATCATACTGGTATCATTAAGACTGATAATTTCGCTTCATTAATACTAAATCAATATATATGCACTGTATTAGTATCATTAAGGTTTCTTGTTAAACAATTTCTCATTAGCTAATGATACTACAAGAGTATATGTATACAACAACAATATAATAGCATCATTGACTAATGAGTAATTTCTAAACAAAAAACTTTAATGATAATATATATATATATATATATTTATTGCTAATTAAGTGAAATGTAACGACCCATTTGGTCGTTTTGAGTTCTAGAACTTTTTATTTCATAAAATACTTTTCAATAGATTCTAAATGGGTATTTTAGACTATTCGTAATTACATTATGAAATTAGTGGGGTAATTTGAATAATTTATTTAGTTGATGATTAAAGAAAATAACATTAAAATTAATAGTGGATCACTTTTATAATTAATCATTTAATATTTAGGGTAGTGAATAATCTGCTGAAGGAAAAGAACACTGAAGAGTCGCACGGTTGTAGTTGTACCGAAGGAACTGGAGGGAAACTATTGAATTTCCTTTGTTTAGAATGTTAGATCTTAAGAGTTGGGGGAGACAAATAGTAGTTGATAATTATTGTCATAATGATTGGCAATGATGAGATAATAATAACATAAGGTTGTGACTATTATAGAATAGACCAAATTCAATTCAGGCAAGAAATTATACATCCTAGTTACGAGTAACTATTATAGAATAGACCAAATTCAATTCAGGCAAGAAATTATACATCTTAGTTACGTTACTGGTAGTAACGCCAGTGACCTTTGATGTTCGAGATTTTGTGTATATGTTATCACATTATAATTCAAGTTTTAATTTATTGAGATAGATAATTAAATATTAGGTGTAATGTATAATTCTAATACCATTAAAGTTATGATAATTGGAGAAATTGAAACTTATTCTTGAACTACTTTAAAAAATTGACTATAGATTGGGATGGGTTATTGAGTCTAGGCTTGATATAATTATAGCAATATAAGTGTCTATTGACTCATTTACTTACAAATAATGCATACTTGATAGATTCTAAGGCATTCAAGGAAGGAAAAGAATTGGTGGCTTGCTTGACCTTGGTTCTTCAGTTGAGGTAGGTTATGGTTTATTCTATTTGATAAGTAGATTCTTAATAGTGATTGAAATGCATTGAGTGATATTGTAAAGTTCTTTATGTACTTGATTGTGTGGTTTGTGATTGGTCTGAAATCCTGAGACCGTGAGATTTATAATCTGAAACCGTCTCTATCGAAGTGATGCCTCGAATAAAGAAGGCTTGATGAAATATTGTTAATGAATTGAAAAAGTGGTGATAATAAATGATAAATTAATAATATTATTGGATCGGAGTGTCACGTTCCGACACGGTAACATTAAAGGAAAAAGATATTGAATTAACTTAATGTACTCAATCTCAAAGAACCCATTTCCCAAATGAGCATGGTGTGGAGGCATGAGTCCCCATTTGTGTGCTTGATATTGTGATTGATTGCGTACTTACTTTAGTCTTGTTGTCACTCGTTCATGTTGTTTGTTGCTTGCCACATGCTAAGTGTCATAGTTGATTTTATACTATTATTCATTGTATATTAGTTTCTATTTTGGGTTGACCGATGATACCTACTCAGTACATGTTGCCCCGTACTGAGCCCTACTTGTGTTTTTCTTTGTTTTCCTTTTATGAAGTGCAACGAGTGTACCAATGACTTCGACTTGCCCTCAACTCTAGCCAGTCTCCAGCATATCAGGTTCTAGGGTGAGCTATTCATTCAAGCTCGTGTTGGATTCTCTCAGTCATGACATGATGTCCTAAGCTTTCGGACACATACTACTTTATTCTTTTATTTTGGTGTATTTGATACTCTTAGACTTAGTATTTGGAGATTAGATGTCCTCGATGTGATGACTTTCAGGTTTTGGGAATGACATTTAGTAGACTATAATGGATTTGTGTTTCGTACACTAATAAGATTTAAGCTTCCGCATTATGGTTAGTATTTTGTAAGTTGAATGATTAATATATGTTGGGGTTTGGATTCCTTGGTTCGCCCACCTAGGAGATTAAGTGTGGGTGCCACTCATGACTCGATTTGGGTCGTGACACGAAATTATCAGCCTTAATGATACCAATACAGTATATGATATTGATTTAATATCAATTAAGCGAAAATTATCAGCCTTAATGCTGATTTTTTTTGAGAGAGAATGAGTATTTCTTAAATTACTTTGGATCCAGTACGAACGTGTAATTATTTTGAATTTTATGATCCATTTATGTAGTTTTTCCTTTAATTACTCATATATTGAGGATAATATTTTATCTTATAAAAATAGTTAAAACATAACATATTTCCTTTATCCGAAAGCATACTTTTTAATTAATTATATGTCAAGTATGTTGGGTTACATATCTGATATCACAAGACCAAGATTAGATTTGCTATCTATAATAGTATTCCTTGAATTATATTATGGTGATTTTCTTTTGCACACTCCTTAAAAATATTAATTGGAAAAGTTGTTTAAACCTATTTTATTTTTCATTGACATTTGAATAAGTAGTCATAATTAAACTAGCATTTAATCATACCTTTTCGATCAAAATTTTAAAATTATCTTCAAATTTCTGTTTGATCATAAATTTACATCTTAAAAATTTGTCTTCAAAATTTTCACGTTATAGAAATTGGTCTAGATTGACGACTTCTACTCACAACACTTGAGATTTATTTCAAGTAAAATGCATATCCAAAATAATTTCAAATCCCAAAGGTTACAACTTTACAAACTTAAATTCTATGTTTTCAAGTTCAAATCTATGACCCAACGGGAGTTAATGTTTATAAATTATAGAAATCAAGAATAATAATTACCGAGGATAAAAATAAGAAAAAATAACTAATTTTTATTTTAAACTTTTAATACGATAAATAATTTTAAATATTGTTTTTAAATATTACCTCAGATAATTTAAGACGGAAGAAGTATTACATTTGGATACTTCATATTTTTTTTTGGGGTCTTTATCATTTAATTAAAAATCTTCGAGGTCTCGGATATTCCCTTCTGTTCTTTGATGATGACAAATTGACAACAGAAGAAAATGAAAGGGACCAAAATCATAAATACAGAAAATTCGAAAAAAAAAACTCGAATTAGGAAAATCCAATAATTCAAAATTCAACTCTTTTAAACTTCAATTTTTTTTTGAATATTATTTTAATATATTTACAACAATTCAGCCGGAGAAAAAAATCATATGAGCTCCGATCATCGGGGAAAATCAAGGTTTCCGGCGAACCCCTAAATCGTAGCTGATGCAAGGGGTAATATCGTTATCATCGGAGCATTTGAATCGGGTCATTCATGACCTTTTCAGTAGTTACTCGCCTCCTGTATGGGCAACACTAATTGCTGGAGTATTCATTGTCATCTCTCTCACACTCTCTATGTACCTCCTCTTTGAACATCTCTCTTCTTACAAAAACCCTGAGGTTTGTGTTTTCTCAGTTGAAGAATTCTATGTATATAAATTGTTGATTTTTTTGTCATTTGGGGTTTTTTTTTATTTGTTTTTTGCAGGAACAAATGTTTTTGATTGGTGTGATTTTGATGGTGCCTTGTTATGCAGTTGAATCAGTAAGTTCGTTTGGAAAAGAAATTTATTTGTTTAATTGTAATGGTTTGTATCAATGTGGGAGTAGCATATAGGCTATATCTTTCTGCAAGGACAAGAAAAGTGTGTTTTTTGGGCATAATTTTGAGATGATCACTAATAAAAAGTGTAGGAGGGTTTTTTTATCCTTCCCTTTTGTGGTGAAGGTTCTGTGAGTTCTTCAGCTTCTCCACATTTTGATTTAACTAGTTTTGTAAAGCCCTTGGCGGGTAAGCATCTGAGAAATGGAGAACACATGGTAGGTTTTGATTGCTGATTGGGTAAAAAAGAAGGAACAAATGCTAAAAGGCTGGTCTGCTTTTGCTGGCTATTGAAGTGCAGAAATACAGTGACAAGCACATGTCTGGTCAGCACAGCACAAGTTGTGTTATCCCATGTTCCTTACTAGTGGGATGTACCTTTTATTATAGCTGCTCGGTGTAGTCTTTTTGTTGTTCATTGAAGGGAAGAAGGCTTCATCTTTCAATCTACTGGTTTTGTGGTGTTTTTGGTTAAGTTTTAACTTTGATTTATGTAGGATTTCTAAGCGTGTTTTTTCTTTTTATGTACATCCTATATGTTCTATTGTGCCCTTCTAGTTCTCTTTCACATTCAATAACACTTATATTTCTGAAGCTTAAAAGAGAAGGATATATATTCTTATGTTTTAACCCGTTCGAGTAAGCACATTAAAGCACCAAAACAGAAAAGAAAGTAAGGGAAAAGGAGGAACAACCTTACTTCTCAAGATTATTGTTTCCTAAATATCGGAAGAGTCAAGTTTACTAGGGATAGAGGAGAAAAGGAATACATATGGTGCAAAGATATCCATATTTATTGGTCATAAATAGAAGTCGATAAGCTATAGACTGCCAAGAACTTATAAGTTGATCTAAAACGAGTTGTCTGGAGAACTGCTCGAGTTTTAGCAAAAGCGGCTATGTGGGGTCATATTGATTGGTTGAAGGACCTAAAAGAGAATGTAGTTTGGGGTGGGGTGATAACTGTTTGTGCCAGATTCAAGAGATTAGTGCACCCTCAACATTGAAAACGTTCGTTTGGATAAACAAAAGAATATATTTGAGAATGCTAGTAGAAAGGAGAGAAGGACAACATTCTCGATTATATAAGTAGCTATGAGTTCTTTTACCTGTCCCTTTCATCTCTTTATACATAAGATAACAACATTCATTAGCAAAGATGTTTTGCTTTGGACTGTATTTGGTTAAATTGAATAAATGAGACATATATTTAATGTTAGAATGGGAATAAGATTTATATTAATGTAGTGTCTATAAATAGAGCTCACTGTAACAATGTGTGTATTCAAGATTTTTCTCTATTGTTTCTAACATGGAGCTTTCATGAGAAATCTGTGTGATAAAGAAGCCTATCACTGCACCTTCATTTCGGTGACTTTCAAATCTGACCTGCACCACCTCCACCCACGATAGTAGTTTATGAGAATTAACACCACAACAAGGTCCAAAAGGTACCTGTGACCAAACCCTAAAAAATCAGTGATGCACCATCATACACCTGCCAGAGTTCTAACATACAGGCGGTGCGTTTGTCACACATGCCGGCGTGTGAGCTTTTTTCAGCCATTGTTTTTTGAGATTTTTTCCCCCAGTCAGGTCATGCTGAAATTCCGACCTTACCTATATAATTTTTTATAGATTTCCGATCACTTCCATTTTTTCGGCAAGATCCAAACCTGTTTCATACCATAAGGTGATCGGTGCAATCGACACACTAGGCTATAGAGTATAGACACCATCAAGCCTAGTGTATTGATTGGGGCAATCACTTAATGGACCAACTAGTCTTCTCGAGCATGGTTTGAGATGTTCAGCACAATAATTCAGGAGTTTGGCATGACTCATAGGGAAGTTGATCACTTTGTGTTTTATCTTCATTCTGCTCCAAGTCTATGTATTTATTTGATGGTTTATGTTGATCATATCGTTATTATCGACAGTTTTATCAAAGGCGCAAAGCGCAAATAAAGTGTGGGCTTTAATAAAAAAAGGTGCAAAGGGAGAAAAAATACATATGTATATGTTTAGTCCAAGACTAATAACTATAAACAAGAATGACAAATATATGACCAAAGAAATTGAAAAAAAATATGATAAAGTGAAATATCAATCCAGTACAGTTTTAGTACTGACTTTTGAGGAATAGACAATGTTACCAATTTCAAATAGAAGAAGTGAAATATCAATTGTTTAGTGTCACTTCTTCATAAGAGGCTCATTGGCAAGGAAAAGTTTGTCTTAGTTACTTGATGATGACACTGAAGCGCACATAAAGCGAGGCGAAGCGCTCAACATGTTTTGAGCCTCGCTTCAAGGCTTAAGCGTGCTTTTGATAACACTGATTATCGGTAATGATCACGATAATATCACTAAATTAAAGCAACATCTCTTTCGACATTTTCAGACTAAAGACCTCGACAAACTAAAGTATCTTCTAGGTATTGAGATTGCTCAGTCCAAATTTGGTATTGTTATTTCATAATGCAAAAATGTCTTAGACATTCTTGAGGAGACATGAATGATGAGATGTAGACTCATTGATACTCTATGGATTTGAATGCTAAACTTCTACCGAGAGAAGGAGAGTCATTTAGTGATCCTAGAAGACATAGGCAGCTGGTTGATAAGTTGAATTATCTCATAGTAACTAGACCTACCATTTCTTTTCCTATGAGTTTTGTAAGTTAGTTAATGGATTCTCCCTATCAAAGTCATTGGATGTAGTTGTCCGCATTCTACGATATATAAAGTCAGCTTTAGGTAAAGGAATTCTCTTCGAGGATCAAGTCCATGACATGATCGTTGGATATACAAACACTGACTAGGCAGGATCACCTTTTGATAGACGTTTGACATCCGGATATTTTGTTTTAGTAGGAGGTAATTTGGTGTCCCGGAAGAGTAAGAAACAATGTGTGGGTTCTTGATCTAGTGCAAAAGCAAAATATCGAGCAATGTTTGTAGCAACTTGTGAGCTAGTTGCTTAGAGTACTAAAATTTGGTGGAATCAATCAGGAGGAGCTTGCATGCAATAACCAAGTGGCCATTCACATCGCATCAAATTCAGCATTTCGTGAGAGGACTTAGCACATTGAGATTGACTATCACTTTGTCAATGAAAAGATACTCTCGGAAGATATTGTCACAAAATTTGTGAAGCCAAGTGATCAACTTGTAGATATTTTTACGAAGTCCCTCACTAATCCTGGTATTAATTACATCTATAACATGCTCGGTATATATGACTTGTATGCACCGGCTTGAAGGGAAGTGTTAGAATAGGAATAAGAATAAGATTGTATATAGTATCTTACGTGGAAACAATTGTTATGCAGTTTCTATAAATAGGACTTATTGTAACAATATAGATACACTATTTAATACTCCCTTCGGTTCAATTTGTTTGATCTATTTTGACTTGGCACGAACTGTAAGAAAGTAAAGAAGACTTTTGAATCTTGTGGTTTTAAATTAAAGATATGTCAAATATACCAAAATATCCTTTAATCTTGTAGTTTGAAACATGTCGTGTGGAAAGTTGAAATTAGAAAGTTGCTAAAAAAAGGAACGAGTCATTCTTATTGAGACTAAAAAGGAAAGTAGGTCAAATAAATTGAAACAGAGGGAGTTAACATTTTTCTCCATTATTTCTCACATTTTTAGAGTCGAGAGTTTATCGGAACAACCTCTCTACCCTGCAAAAGGTAGGGGTAAGGTTTACGTACATCTTACCCTTCCACATGTGGGATTTCACTAGGTATTTTGTAGTTGTTGTTGTTCTATTTCTCATATTCACCATTGCATGCTTCTACAAATTCTATATGATATGAAATTGATACAAGATGTTTCTCTAAAAAAGTTAGGGTTCCGACATTGACAGAGTTAATGTTTAGTTGCCTAGAGGCATTTATTCTTATTGAAGATTAGCTCTAAGTATTTGGTCTATCTCAACTTGAAAGTTTATTCCCGTTCAAAAATATATTTTGTCAATTTTCTAATGCATCATTTCTTTCTCACAGTTTGTGTCATTGGTACATCCAGCAATTAGTGTTGACATTGGGATATTGCGAGATTGCTATGAATCCTTTGCTATGTACTGCTTTGGGAGGTATCTTATTGCTTGCTTAGGTATGGTTATGTTTCTTATCTTATACTTCATCTTGCAAATTTTAATTTAGGGGTCGTTCGGTTCATATACTAGTTATGTATTATAATGCATTTTTTTTAATGTTGTGAGTAATAATTTAGAAATTTTTAACTTGTGATAACAATCGATGGATTTGTGCACTCAAGGGTGTGACCTAGTGATCAATAAAGTGGGTTGAGAATCACGAGGTCTTAGGTTCAAATTCTAGCAGAGGCAAAAACTGGTACTTGTGTTGGTGGAAGGTAGTAAGTACTTCGTGGAATTAGTCAAGGTACCCACAAGATGGCGGGACACAACAGTTATAAGAGTAAAATAATAGAAGGATTTACTTGTAGAGAAAAGCAATATGTTTAATTGTCATCAAAAAGCAATATGTTTAATATTTATGCAATGATTATCCACTTTAAGGACATTTTTATCGTAGATACTCTTATTCACATATTACTGATAAGTGCTTTCTTGTTCCACATTTTTTCCCAAAATAATACAAAGACTGCCTTATACGTTACGTTGTAGCACACAAGGATCTGGTCCAGTGGTAAATGAAGTGGGTGAAAACCTTGGAGACCGCACTACATGATTTCTTCCCATCTGCCTAAACCTTGGTGGCCAGAGTAATTCAATACTTGTGCTCAATGGTGGATCTAGGATTTTAAAGTAATGAGTGCTCGTTAATATTTAGCGGATATAGGCATTCGACAAGAAAACATAGATATAAGTTAAAAGAACATCAAAATTTCAAAATTATTAAATTCTAAACCAATATGTAATTTGGAAAGTGTTATGGGTTTCAATGGTAAGATTTATGGTTGAATCCATTAAATTTAAATTTGGATCCGACTCCACTAATGCATAGTCACTACAACTACCTAGTGTATAACTATTTGAAACTGATCTTAAAATATGTAACAAGTAAACTCCAATAAATACTGTTCCCTTTTAAAAAGAGATCACTTTATTCACAATCATTCTCGATGTTCCAATTTGAAAATGATGTATAATATCATTATTGCTTACACCAATTTTTTTTTTAAACATATATATTGTATATTTTGATTTATAAACACAAATTAACAAAATAAAAATGGAAAAAAGGAAGTAAAAAGAAGAAAGCAAATAAAGGAAAGCAAGAAAAGAACTGTTAGAAGTGTGTATCGATCTTCCGCATTGTGAGACAACAAGGATTTGTCTCCCCGCCGTAGCAACCAATGCACCCAATGGCTCTTTTAGTTCCTGCGTGCTGGTTCTTTTTAATTTATCCAATTTAATCAATAGCTTATATAAATATATGAGTTCCGCGTCGGAAGTAATGGGTGCTCGAGCACTCATAAGGGTCTATGTGGGTCCGTCCCTTCCTATGCTGATTCTAGGTGGCATAGTTGAGATAGCGCAAGCTGACCTAGACACCCCCGTTATAAAAAAAGAAAGTTATGTGTGTATACATACTATACTGCCAACCAAACATTGCATTAATTATGTGGAGATCCTTTTTACTTATGCGGCCACAAAATATTGCATCAGTTATGTGGAGATTTATCTTTTCTTATGCAACCAACTAGAATGTATTCTCTCCATTCCAATTTGTGTGACATGCTTTGATTCAAGATGGAGTTTAAGAAAGAAATGAAGATTTTTGAAACTTGTGGTCTTAAACATGCCATAACATTTTTGTGGTTATAAGACTTTTGAAACTTGTGGTCTTAAACATATCACAACACTTGTGTGGTTATATCCTTATTACAAAGACATTTGTGTTGCGGTAGTGGTTCTCATTAAGGGTAAAATAAGAAGTTCAAAGTTAAATTGTTTCCAAACATAGAAATGTGTTACTTCTTTTTGGAACAGACAAGTCAGGAAATAATGTTACATGAAATGAAACATAGTATTGTGTATGCAGAGTTTTATGCAGGGATTATCTTTACTATAACAACAAACTTCTGCTTAATTCAGGACAGTAACTTATATGCTTTACTGCATATAGAAGGAAAATATGTGGTTTATTTGTTTTAGCAAGTTGAGGACTTTTGATTGTGTAAAGTGTTCTTCTGTTCTTCTTTGATAAGAGCTCTAAGAATCACTGGAGTCTAATTCCATCAATGAATCATTTTCTTTTTTTCTCTCTTACATAGTTGACTCTTTGATATAAAGGGTTGGCATGCCTTCTTGGCTGCCTGAACTTTCTTAGTAGTCCCGATCATGAAAAATGCCGATGGAAGATTGCCAAGACTAAAACCGTGTTGAAAGTTTTTATTTACAAGTCATGTACATGTTGGATTACTTGAAAAATGGTTTTTGATCATTACTTACAAAATTATTGCTTTTTACTTTTTGTTTTTTGTATTTTTTATTTTATTTTGTGACTTAGGTGGGGAGGAGAGGGCTATACTATTTATGGAGAGGGAAGGCCGTGCAGCTTCAAAGATGCCACTACTAGAGCATGACTCTGAGAAGGGAGTTGTCAAACATCTTTTTCCTATGAATTATTTTTTAAAGCCATGGAAACTTGGTCAGTGGGTCTACCAAGTTATCAAATTTGGAATTGTCCAATATGTGAGTATGCTATTTGACTTGGATCTTATATTCCTTTGGACATAAAAGCTGAGCTCATCTTTTTCCTTGTGATTAACATGATGCAAAATATTCTTTGTAGATGATCATAAAAGCATTTACTGCTATTTTAGCAGTGATTCTTGAAGCTTTTGGTGTCTATTGTGAAGGAGACTTTAAGTTGAATTGTGGGTAAGAAAGACCTCTTAGTATTCTTGTACAGAAAATTTAGCACTCCCTTTGTGCTACAATCATTGCCTTTTCAGGGGAAGAAAAATAAAATAAAGAAGAAAGACCTCTTATTATTTTATGGATAGTGACTGCACATGCCTCAAAAGTTGCAAGTTTATCTATTTACAGCTCTCTCCTTTGTATATCATATCTCTAAAGTAGGAAAATATCTTCCTTTATTAGCATGAAATTTCATGGAATAAAAATTTCAGAGCATTCATATGGCAGATACTCCTACAAACTATAGTAATCTGGTAGAACGGTCAGTACTGTGCTTGGCTTACTGGGCTGATCCATTTGTTATTAATATTATCTCTTGCTTTAATTCTGCTTTTTTGTAGGTATCCCTATGTAGCTGTGGTTTTAAATTTCAGTCAATCATGGGCACTGTATTGCTTAGTACAATTTTATGCCATTACAAAGGATGAATTATCTCACATCAAGCCGCTGTACAAGTTTTTAACGTTCAAGTCAATTGTATTCTTAACTTGGTGGCAAGGTGTGGCCATAGCTCTACTCTCTACCCTCGGTTTGTTTCGAAGTCCAATAGCTGGAGCTTTGCAATTTGAATCCAGCATCCAAGATTTCATCATATGCATCGAGGTAATTGTTCTGGAATTGGGCATGCATTAATTACTTGTACTGTATTCTTACAAGAATATTTGCTTTATGATTTCTAAAATTCTATTCGGGTGCAGTGTTATGATTTTTAAGTTTTTATCAGTTGTCCAAGGATGTTTGATATTTTTTCAACAATTTGACTTTCACAGCTCTGTTTATTTATCCAGTACAGATGGGTGTTGCTTCTGTAGTTCATCTTTATGTCTTCCCAGCAAAGCCATACGAGCTGATGGGAGAGCGCTATACTGGGGCTGTTGCTGTTCTAGGGGATTATGTGTCTGCAGACTTGCCAGTAGACCCCGAGGAAGTTAGAGACAGTGAGCGTCCGACCAAATTACGTCTTCCTCAACCTGACGTTGATACTAAAGGTGGAATGACAATTAGAGAAAGTGTTAAGGACGTCTTTATCGGAGGTCGAGAATATGTAAGTCTCTTTCTCTTTGCTAAAAGGTTTGAGCATATATTGTGCATCTCCATACAGCTGTATCAAAACCTCACAACTTTGTTTTACAAAGTTGAGACAACTGAAGTCTCATCCGGATGCTTATACTCCTAGTGTCATGAGAGAGAGTTAACAATAAAAGAGATGACGAATAAATAGTTGGGGAGTGAAATAGTTTTTCTGGGGAGAACATTCCAAGGAATTTATCCTATTGTGTTTTCTGCACCTTCTCTTTTCTGTTCTTTAATACCAGGTAATATACCGCGATATTGGTTAATCAACTGATGTCGTTCTTGCTATTACCCAGAAATATATTGAAAGTAAAGAATTTGTTTGCCATTTTCAGAATAGCTCCTTAACTTTCTAAGATATCCAAAATCAAGTTCCTGCTTTGATTAATGACAAGTGCAGGAGCAGGGCCCTAATGATCGTACCTGTGATTGAACTCTTAAGTTCCTATTTATTTTCAGTATTCATGAACTCTGTCATGCACAGCGGTCAAAGATAGGAATATCTGATCCAAAATAAGAAAATGGGACAAGGGGTGAATAAAAGGGACATTGAACCTACAGTGTTGTGTTCAGCTCCAACTATGTGAATTAGTATCTCTTGCCAATGCTAAGTTTTTTGAATTGATCTGGATTCTGGTTAATTTTGCGGTGGTATTGGACAACTGAAATGTGGGGAGACTGTTGATTTTCCTAGTTTATCCGACAGTTTCCCCACTTCCATCATTTGTTCTTGGTATGAGATTGGAAGATGTGTTTTGCTTAGTGGTCTGAGTTATCTTGTTATGCTTTTCCTTGGCTTGTGCGAGAAGTTGCAGGATCTATGCTTGACACAATGATAGACTGATAAAAAGGATACCCGGTCTCAAGGATGTCCCAATGGACCATATCTTGTCTCACAGTCACCATGGTTGGCCAATTTTAGGTTTATTTTTCTACCTTAAGTGAAAACAGAATCCTATGTGGTTTGCGAGCTATTGCATAGGAGCGGGGGTAGCGGCTGCGGGTTTTCCTTGTCACAAAAAAAAGAAAAGAATTCTCGATAGTGATTATTTGTTTTTTCCAGTGCATCTGAAAATGACCCAATTACTGTGATGTCTAAAGTGATTGCTATTACTTTCTCCTTAAGTAACTAGCTCACTGACTAGCTTTGTTGGTGATGTTGACAACCTGTTAGTTTAATTTATGAAGCTAAGAATAGTCTTGGAGCACTCTTAGATAGAAGCGTGTGAACTATATTAATAGTAATAATCATTTTTGGCTGTTCCAATTTATTTGCCTATTTAAGAATCTTTAATCATCAATTTTCACTAAAAAGAGAAAGAAGGAATCTTTAAGTTATCAATTAGCCAAATGGAATAGGAGCAAAGATCTATTAGTGGAACAAAGCTCTAAGAAAAAATAGGATGATTTTTGGCATAGGCACTAGAAAATCGGACACTTGAATTCAGATGAACTGGAGTGCCACAAGGGTCTTCAAGGTTGGATCTTTGATATTCCTCTAAATTGAACTCCTTGAAGTAAAGGGAAATATATATAATTAAGCACGAGGAAAGCTTGTGAAAGGTATTAGTTGATGGCAATATTCATTAAACTTTTCCTCCATACCTATGGGTAGGCATAGTTTGGGTAACAGCGAAATCCTTTTTTTTTGGTTCGGTATTCTGGATTTTGATGCAGTGTTATGATTTAATTTTGGGAAATTTACAGCCAAATACCATTCAACCATCTAGTTTACAATTATATACCTAGTTTATAGGTAGTGTATACTTTATACTAGATATATATATGTTGTACATATACAATACATACCTATATACAGCATATACAGCCAAAGCGTACATGTAGTGTATATGTTGGCCATGTTGGTAAACTAGTTGGCGGAAAAAAATTAACGCCAAATACCATTCGACCATCTAGTATACAAAATATATACAGAGTGTATAGGTAGTGTATACTTTATACCAAATATACATATAATATATGTCTATACACAACATGTACAACCAAATTGTATACTTCGGTCATGTTGGTAAACTAGTTGTCCTAAGGTTACATTTACGCATGTTAAATTTAACCTTCCTTTTGGAATTTTTGGAAAACTTGATGCTGTAACTGTGGAGATTTTCTGGTTTAGAACTTGTTTACTTGCAGTACTTCTTGGTACTGTCCATTAGTAAAACTATCTTACCTTATCCCCACAAAAAGAAGGAATAGTGTTTAAGCTTCCAGTTTAACTTTGATAACAAAAAGGAAATTTATCATTCTTCTCTACTCACTTCTATTACCGCTTATTGCTCTTTGCTCAAAACACTATAGCTGAAGCTGGGCAGCGACTGAAGTAGAGATGAATTATTAAGGCAATTCGACGTGAATACTTTATTTAGAGGTGTTCCTTATTTGTAAGAAGAAGAAGCAAACTTATAGGCTCAAACCGAAATCGTACTAACCAAACCAATTAATCTGAAATCAAACTCTAAAGAACCGAACCAAATCAAGCTTATTTGGTTTGTAATTTTTAAATCCGAAAAGCAAAAATTCATATGGATGTTTTCATAATTCAAACTGCATTGCCGGGCACCTACCCCTATCCATACTTGTTTACCTTGGTCGTGGATGGGGTAGTCAATAGTATAGTTGATGAGGTTCCATGGTGCAATCTATTTAAAAATCATAGTGTTAATTGTTGAAACTCGTGAAAAGGTAGGCTAGAAGTTGGAATAATGGAGCAGAATTATAGGAACTAGATGGTAATGTGTTTTAGGAGTAGTAGAAGTAAGAAAAAATATATGCATTATAGATTTAGTCCCTTAAAAAGAATGAAGAAGTGAGATTAGACGAGATTATGACACCTAATGTAGCCAATTCAAATATTTAAGCTTAGTCTTTCAAAGAGAATTGTTAGATGACAATGTAATACGTAGGATGATTGAAATGGAGGAGTGCTACAGGAACATTACGCAATAAGAAGATGCATAATTAAGTGAAATGCAGGTTATATAAAACAATTGTGAGACTAATAAAGCTGTATGACAGGGAATGTACTTAGGTCTTGAAAGGCCATATCGTAAGATGGATATTATAAATATATAAGCATTTTTATTACCTGATAAAAATATTACAAAATTTAAGATAGATGTGCGGTCATAAGGATTTGGTGAAATTAAAACTGATCATATCTAACAGAGGATTCAAGCAGCACAGATAGAGGATAGGATGACAGGTCAACCTGAGCCGGTTTTGACACCATGTACTATGCAAACCTCCAAATGTAGTGGTTCATAGGTGCTTTAGAGGAAGATAGTAAAGAGGGTAAGATATCGATCTAAAATTATATTGGACAGTAGTAGTTTCAAAAGACATACAATCTCATGGAATAAAAAAATAAAGGTTCGATGTTTGTCAAGAGTACTTTATGTTGGCTCTAGACTTGTATATCAGTGTGTTGAGATGTGTGAGATCCATATATCCTCTATTTTTGGATATCTTAGATTTTGCGTTAAATAATAAAGTATCTACTGTTGGAAGGAAATAGGCTTTGATTAGAGTGGAATGGATAGAAAGGACCCTATAGACAAACTTTAACTAATATAGTTGACTGCTGTATATGGTGTTGATTACCTACTATCTTGGGAAAACTAAAACATGTATCTGCAACAATTGACACTTTTATTTATTCCTTTTCCCTGTTATCGTTGATCCGTTTGTTAACAAATACTTTCTACAGATAGTGAATGATTTGAAATTCACGGTAACCCAAGCAGTGGAGCCTGTAGAAAAAGGAATTAAAAAATTGCATAAGATCTCTCAGAACATAAAGAAGCATGAGAAAGAGAAGCGAACAAAGGATGACAGTTGCATTGCAACATCATCTCCAGCACGGAGGGTCATACGTGGGATAGATGATCCGCTTTTACATGGAAGCATTAGTGACAGTGGAGCTTCAAGGAAAAAGAAGCATCGTCGGAAATCTGGATATACCAGTGCAGAAAGTGGTGGAGAAAGTAGCAGTGATCAGAGCTATGGTGGTATCCAAGTTCGTGGCCGTAGATGGCTTACTAAGGATTAGTCAGGAAAGAGAAGGGCAGAAAGTAATTGCTTTGAGTACCTTTTATACAGTATGCACACCTCTGCCTGAAAATCTGGAGTTGTTTAAACTCTCTACAACATCATTCTTCTGCTCCAAGGAAGTTGAAGTATTTGCGTCAGCTAAGTCCATCTGGGGCATATTTCTCTCTGCAGAGTTCAAAGTGCTACATTATGAAAGAACTTACATATTCATTCTCTCTTGTCATTGTTGTTGCAACTTGCACATAATGGTCTTCAATGGTGTATAGATAGATGTATACTCATCGGTATTGTATCAGGATCAGTCTGCTTCATATAGAAGGTTTTGCATTCAGATTTTGAATCTTAGGAAGAAGTATGTCCCTCCTTGCTGAAATTAACTCGATGGCAGTTATTTATCTCATCAAATGGTGTTTTCTCCTGTGCTTTTTTTTTGGTTAACAGTGACACATCTAGTGATATAACCACCTTTTATGAAGGGGCACTATAGACATCTAGACCTCTTCGTTTAATTGTATACGTCAAGTTTGCTTTAATGCGTTCCTGCACCACAATTCATGTTGTAGAAAAAAAAAGGTCACTTATTAAGAAGTAAAATATTTCTCTCCTTCAAGATGTTTTAGATAGAAAGTAATAATAAAAGATAGAAAATATTTTTAATTTATAGAATTCGATTTTCCTTATAAATTATAGAGTGACCAATGTGTTTAACCCAGCTGTAAAATCCCTCTTAGTTTGTATAGTTATGTAATTTTATTTTTTTGGAAAAAAGGTCAAAATGTTCTCTAATTATATGTTTAGTTTACTTATGTTCTTTGTTTAAGATCGCTATTGAATTTTATTTATTTTTTATTGAAAATTCACATGACATTTTATTACTGGTCCAATTTTAAACTATAACCTCAATTAAATAAATTTACTCACCCGATTTTTTGACTTACCAACCCAAGCTATTATCAATTTTTTATTTAAAAAAAATTATATTCTTCAAATTTATTTTCATGAAATAAATTGACCTCCATAAAATTATCTTTTTAATTAATTTTAGCATAATTGACCTCGTAGATTGATTTTTAGCACCAAAATTCGAGAAAGTACAAATAGACTTACATCAGACAATCTTTTTATAAAATAATCGTGAAATACCGACGATTGTAATTTTCTTTTTAATAATTTAATTTACTGATCAAATTAAAATTGGGTGAATTTTAAGTAAATTATTTTTTAAAATTCAAATGTTTGCCTCAGTCAAATGGTAAAGCTACTTCATGAAGCATATCTGAAATTAGCGGAATGCATGAGACAGAGGGGGAAATGAAGATCAAATCACAACGGATACCGAAGAAAAGGGAGTTTCAAGTATCTAGGGTTTATAATCCAATAAAAAAGGGGAGATTGGCGATGATGTTGCTCATAGTGTTAGAGTGGGGTGGGTGGAATGGAGGCCCGTCTAGAGTACTGTGTGATAAAAATGTGTCACAAGTTAAGTTCTATAGAGTGGTGGTGGTTACTGGTTAGACCTATGTAGTTGTATGAGGTAGAGTGAAGGCTCATCAAGAACGCACATGTTCAGAAAATGAAGGTAGGGAAGATGAGGATACTCAAATGGATGTGCACTAGGAAAGACAGGAAAAGGAATGAAGTTATATAGGACAAGATGGGAGTGACTCTATATTGGATAAAATGAGGGAAGCGAGATTGAGGTGGTTTGGACATGTGAAGAGGAGGTGCGTGAGGCACTAAGGAGGCGAAAACGTTTGGCTATAGCCCAGAGAAGAACCGGGAAGATGTGATTAGACAAGACATGACACATCGTACAGATGACATGATGCTAGATTGAAAGGTATGGAGGTCGAGGATTAGAGTAGAAGGGTAGTAGGTAGACGAGTGTTGTAGTACTTTTACATGGGAGAGGCAGGGAGCTAGTCTCCTCTTCTCCTTTGTTAGCAGTTTTACCAAGTATTCACATAGTATCTTATCCTTCCATTTTAGTACTATTTCTTACCTAATTTTCTTTGTTTATCTTGCTATTTTGCTGTCATTATTTTTCTTTGAGCTGTACTTTAATTACACTTCTTTTTGAGCTTTTATTGGAAACAACCTCTCTAGCCATCAAAGGTAGTAAGGTGTGGGTAAATTTCACCCTTCCCAGACCCCACTTGCGGGATTACACTGGATATGCTGTTGTTGTTGTTTGAGGTGAAGAATGTTGACTCTCTCTAAAATGTGTACTTGCAAGCAAGAGAGCTACTTATTTTAGTAAAAGTCTATTTCAGTATGCTATATGCTTATAGTTTAAGTTTTACAATTAACAAAATTACTGTAGCTCTGGTAGATTCTTGGTGTGTTGTTGTTTGATTGAATTGAACCATATTGTCTTCTTTTCTAAGAAAAACATATATGATAGGGAGTGGGGTTAGGAAGTACATTGCAATTTGCATGGGGAGTAAAAGACTGGACCCTTTTTTCCTGTTGTAAAAGACTGGATTTCGATCTATTGGGGTGCTGGATCAAACATCACAGTTATCAATAAATAAAAGTTTGGCGTCAGTGTACCTCATTTTCATAGCCTGTTCACATTTCTTTATGATGGAACTAGAATGTTTGTTCCACTTTAAGGCGAAAATGTAGTCAATTATGGACAAAGGAGTCTTCTTAGATGCTTGTAACTACCGGGATCAAGGTCAAGCCAGAGGCACTCATATGAATTCAGATAAATGAACAATGTGGTTTCTGAATAGTTGAGGTAAATACCTTGAATTCCCTTTTCATTTAAATACACATTTCTCAATTTGATTTTTGTTTTCGTTGGTTGCTCTATATGGTAGGATCAAGGTCATGCCGAGAGTTTAGTCATTTAATATGAGTAGTTTTAGGTTTCTTGTTATGCTTATGTTGTATTATTGGCTTGCAATGGTTGCTGCTATTTTAGGATTGAGTATATAAACCCTTGTGATATAATGTTTAAGACATATTTTTTGGCTTATTTATTACGAGCGAGAGTTGGTTGTTACCGATGATCGAGTGTAATTTACTGACAGCAAAGCACACAATGGAGTAAACCTAGAGGCAAGATATTTTTGCTGAAAAAAGCCTTTTATTCTCTATAAAAGCTTCGTACAGCTCTATAACTTTAAGAAGCAAAATTCATAATGCTTCTGTGCTGAATAGGCAAATCTGTAACTTGTGCTAAAAGAGGGCTTGATTTCCGATCTTAGACTAGAAAATCGATCCCAAAGAAGGTATACAAGCAATGTTGTTATTCATTCTCTTTCATTTTATATAGTTAAAAGCTTCGTATGACTCTGTAACTTTAAGAAGCAAAATTCATACTGTTTCTATGCTGAATAGGTAAATCTGTAACTTGTGCTAACAGAGGGCTTGTCTTAGACTAGAAAATCGATTCCGAAGAAGGTATACAAAAAATGTTATGCTATTCATTCTCTTTCATTTTAGATAGTCAAAAGCTTCGTATGACTCTGTAACTTTAAGAAGCAAAATTTGTATTGTTTCTGTGCTGAATAGGCAAATCTGTAACTTGTGCTAAAAGAGGGCTTGATTTCCGATCTTAGACTAGAAAACCGATCCTGAAGTACTTAGGTTTGGAAAATCTAGGGTTTTGCTTTGTGTTTCAAATGTTGAAACTGGAAATGAGAATCTTTCTTTGATTCAACTTGTATTGGATCTTTCTTTTGCCAATGTATCTATTTTTTTATTTTTTTTTGCCAATGTATCTTGTGATCCTTTCTTTCAGGGTATAAAATACCCAAATATTCTGGTTTTAGATACTTAAATTCTACTTGCTCCCTCTGTCGGTTAAATTTTGGTTTGGATCTACTGTAAGCTCAATGCTATATATGAGATTTTGGTTTGTACTTGTATACTATTTTGAATGTTGGATCTTTCTAGGCATAACTTATCAGTATGTCTAAATCTGAGCAAGTAGCGAAGAAAACTGTTCAGAAATTGGTATACATTTCATGCACTTATTGCATTTGTGTGCAGGTTAACTCTTGTTAGGGGCCATCCAGAATAAAAAATCTGGATTTCTACGTTGTTTACATATTTTTGGATACCAAAATGAAAATGTAGTTATGCAACTTTATAGTGTGAGCTACACTACATTGCTACTTAATGGTCCATGAGTTCTATTGATATTTTTTAGGTTTAGATACTAGAGACATGTTAAGGTTTTCAAGAGGAAGAGTTGCTTGTCAAGCTGGTCTATATATGTATAATAATAATAAATTTCTTTCTATTTTATTTTATTATATAGGAGGAAGGGTATGTTGTTGTTGTATATAAGAAAAATGGAAATATTTCCTTTCTTTTCACCGACTCCTTTGTCAATACTACTAATGACCTGTATGTTTGCCTACTTTACTTATTAAAGATAATGAGGATGGGTTGATCAAAGAAAAAGAGAAGGCCCTACTTAGTTTCACAAACCTTTGTCATTGTTTGGTTTAAGATTTGTTTGTTTGTCTTTTAGGTAAATGTCTTGGATGTGGTGCAGATACATTTGTTTTTCCATTGAAACTTTTTTAAGCGGCATCCTTCTGTTGGCTTAAATATTATTATTAGGATTATTTATATATATAGCGTATTTTTCACTTTTATTTATTAATTATGATGATGATATGATAAGAGCTTAGATAGAGAAATGAGGATTTGTATAGCTTTAAGTATTTTAGGTCTATAATCTAAGGAAATGGGGGTCGACGAGGATGTCACATGTCATATTAGAATGTGGGTGGATGAAATTGAGGCTCGTATCTGGTGTCTTATGTGATAAGGGACCCGAGACTTTAAGTAAGTTTGATAGAGTGGTGGTTAGACCAACTATGTTGTATAGGGTTGAGTGTTCGCCAATATATCTCAAAGTTCAAAAGATGAACTAGCAGAAATGAGGATGCTTAGATGGATCTATAGCCATACTAGTGGAGATAAGATCGAGAATAAAGGTATACAACGCAAGGTGGGGGTGACATCCTTGGCGGACAAGATGTGTGAAGCTAGACTGAGATGACTGAGGTATGTGAAAAGGAGGAGCACCGATACCCCAATGAGGAGATGCTAGAGGTTGGCAATGATAGGTCTAAGGGGAGGTAGAGGTAGATGGAGGAAGAATTGAGGAGAAGTGATTAGGCAAGACATGCCACATCTTCAACTCACCGAGGACATGACCCTAATAGGAGAGTATGGAGGTTGAGGATTAATGTAACAATTAGTAGGTAGTTGAGTGGCTTCTCTCTTCCTAGTGGTAGAGCAAGGTTCTAGGCTGGAGCACCTATCCACTTACAAATATCATTATTATGCTAACATTATCTTTTTCTTTATTTCTATTACTATTGTTGTCACTTTTGCTTTAACTATCTTTTATTTTGTTCAAACCTCTTGTGGAGAATGAATTCTCTTGAGTCAAGGATCTATAGGAAACAAGCTCTCTATCCCACAAAGGTAGGGGTAAGGTCTACATACACCCTACCCTCCCAAACCTACTTGTGGGATTGGGTGTGTTCTTGTTGTTGTAGGATTTATATAGCTGACCTCAACTTGTTTGGGATTGAGGTGTAGTTGTTGTATCCTTTTGACGGTTTGTGTAAGAGATAGTTGAATTTACACTTGTTTGTTATATCAGTGGGAACTCTTAGAAAATTACTAAATTTAAGATTACATTTTATTGTCTTAGAAAATTTTCAGTTCAAACTTTATAACTAATTACTTCAAAAAATCTCCCAATATGTTTGATCTCATGTTTTATCATCATGAACTACAACAACAACAACATACCCAGTGAAGTCCCACTAGGTGGGGTCTGGGGAGGGTAGAGTGTACACAAACCTTATCATCGTGAACAGTTATCTCTAATGGAAGTTTGATATGCTGAGATTGATGCACTCTAGGATTTCCTAAATGGCTAAATCTGATTAACTTGAGGGATGAAAGGTCTTGTTCCCTTCCTCTTGGTTTGTAGGAATAACGTATGCCAGTCCCTCTCTATAGATTAATCCTCAATCTGGAAAAACCTGTTCTTTCCAAATATCCCAATTTAAGGCTAAAGATTTTCTTCAGCTCAAAGTTTTCAATTTCTCGCACCTAAAATGTGTTATAATGTTTTACAGAAATGAATATGTATGCAAAACAAAGAAGTTGTGTTTTGAATGAAGACCGCTTGAGCGGACTACCAGATGACATCCTCATCCATATTCTCTCCTTATTGCCATTAAAGGATGCTGTCAAAGGAATCTGTAACGCAAGTAGAAGATTTCATAAGCTCTGGCCATTCATCCACACACTCAATTTTGATCAATACATGTTTCCAGAACATGACTGTGACTATTATTTGGAAGCTGGTCGTCCTGACTACGACGAAAGGTTTGTGCACTCCGTTCGTCACGTGCTTCTTCGTAGTAAAAGTCCAACTATTCATAAGTTCTGCCTTAAGTTTCATTTTAGATTGTCTTATTCATTTTGGCAAAGAACATCCAACAGCACAGGCATATGGCAGTACTATGATTTCCTGAGGAGTGAGAAAAGGATGGCTAATGAAATTGGTACCTGGATCCAGTTCGCATTAAATAAGAATTTGGAGGTCCTTGACTTGTCTTTCTCTGAGCATGGTACAGTTGGGCCACAGGCTCTTTATGATCTGCCTAATTGTGTTCTAAGCAGTCCTCATTTGGTTGAACTCTGGTTGACACACTGTACGATAAATGCAAAAAAGAAAAGTAAGCTGAAGTCTCTAAAAACATTATATCTTAATAATGTTGTGCTAATGGATCAATCGATGGATTATATTCTATCTGGTTGCCCGATGCTTGAGGAATTGACATTGCAGCTTTGCTATGGCCATATAAGAGTGGTTCTACTCAATTCAAATTTAAAGACATTGAAGCTTGACATTGGATGGTTTCGACAAAGGATACATGTCTCCTGTCCAACTCTCCTATCATTAGATATGTCTGGAGCTGTGGAGGTGCTGGATATTGCAAATGTAGCATCTATTGCTGAAGTGTCTGTCAATCGCAATCTGATATTTGATTTCGATGTGTACAAGGATTACCAAGGGATCAAAACATTCCTCCAAACATTTACCGGGGCCAAAACTCTCAATCTATGTTCCTGGTTTGCTCTGGTACGCACTTTTTCTCTTTCTTCGCAACTTCTCCAGGTATAGTTATGATTTCTTACTTTAACCTCCAGGGTGATATACTAACTATAAACTGGATTAGAGGGGCTATGGCGTTGGGTTTTGTCTTTAACGTCTCAGGCTCAGGCATCTGTCAATATTCGTGTACATTGTGCAATCTGCTTTTAAAGGCTTTTGTTACTTACCGTGTGGTAGTCAGCACAAGTCTTACATTGTTCATTAAGCTCAATTCAAAAATCTCTATTTGTTTAGTTTCTTTGACTTTTATGTTTAATTTTTGTCTGCCTAGGTATTTTCTGCGTGGCAGTTGAAAAATCTACCATCTCCAACCTTCAGCTGCAAATCCCTTCATCTTCAATTAGATTTTATGATATGGAATCTACCAGGAATACTGAACTTGCTGAAGCACTGTCCTTGCTTGGAGAATCTTATCATCAAAATTACTTCTTCTTACAATGAATTTACATCCCAAGTATGACAAAATTTAATTGTTTTATTGCTCTTGTTATTAACTGTGTTCTTGCAATGTTTGTTTGGACAGTACACTATTCAGTGTCTGTTATACTTGGGTTGGTACAACTCTTTATGGGAGATTTGCTCTTGTGCTTATTTCAGAAACAACTATCGTGGTATCACCTATATAAGTTTGACGCGGATGAATACTGGAACATGGTAGATGCTCCTGTCCAGTGCATGATTCATCACCTCAAGACGGTGGAGGTAGCTGGTCTCATAAAGAAGAAATTTGTGATTCAGTTTTTGGAATATTTGCTCAGGCATTCCATGGTGTTAAAGAAAATGAAGATATTTGCAAAGAAAAAAACCTCTAAAATTTGTGAATATGAAGAGAGGCTATTGAATGCACCAAAAGCCTCTGCCTCTGCTGCAGTGCTCTTCTACTGAGGTGAACCCTTAGTAGATACTTTTAGTTCGAACAGTTTGTTTCTGGGAACTCTTTTGCAATAAACAGTTAGCTGCTATTGGTCTGTGCACAATGAATTGTCCTGTGGACACAGTTTCCTCCATTTTCTGTAATAACTGTTGAAGTGCTATCTTGTTGGATGTTATAAAGTTTTTTTTTTCTTTTTATGTGTGAAATTGCATTTACATGAGAGCCTAGAAGAGGAGAAAGGCAGATTGATGGGCCTTCTATTAGTTGTTCTGCTTTCTACTCCTTAAAACATCATGCAAGATTGTCCTCAGGACTATTTTTTAGCTGTTAGGCTTTTCATAAGGTTTTACTATCATTGGTACTTTTGAGTACTAGCAGAAATTTTTCACAAGTTGAAAGAGGTCTCGGTTTCGAGTCCCCTAGATATGGAGTCGCCTTTGTTAGAGAGCGCTTTACACCCAATATGGGATTTTTCTGTGCAAATCCAAATTAAGTCGGGCTTCAATATGGGTCTGGATGGGAAATCCAAAAAAAATAAAAATCCTCCTAGTGAGTCAGTTGTATACTTGTGTAATTTTGTTAAATGAAGAGGATCTACAATGTCTATGAATTCTCGCAAAAGGTGTATTATATTCTTTGTCCGTCTATTTTACTAAGAATATTCCTCTAATTATATTTTTGGCTCACTTATGACAAACATCAACATCGAACTTGAAAAGAGCTTATTTAGAATTCACGTAATATTTTTTTTACCGATTCAATTTGAAACTATAACCCCAATAAGTTTACTAACCTGTTTTTTTAACTTACCCACACAAGCTCTTACTAGGTTTTTCAATACTTATTCTCTTCAAATTTATATTTTGTGAAAAAAAATTGACCTCCAAAGATATCAAAAAAATATAAATCGACCTCCAAAAGTATATAAAAAAAAAGAATTACAAAATATCGACCTTCCATGGTAATTTTTTTATATAATTTAATTTATCAAATTATAATCAATAATAAATGTCACATAAATTTTAAATAAACTTTCTTAAAAATTTAGTGTTAATGGACAATGGTTAATCTTTTAAGGACATTAGTGTAATATTTAACACTACATTTACCCTATGAGTATATTTTTGGCTATACAGAATAGCTGTATAAACCTAATGTGATAGTTTTCGAATTCCGAAATAGTCTATTTTTAATTCTATTTTTTTTATATATATATATTTTAAATTAACAATAATTTAATTTTTAAATATATCAATTTCATTTTAAGAAAATTGAAAAATTATATTCAAATTTACAAGCAAAATTAGACTAAAGCTAATATTAGCACATAAATTGAGACGGGAGAGGAGTAGAAGTAGAAGATTTGGCTCTAAATAATATTGGAATCCTAAGGGTTGTTTGTTAGTTTCGGGGTCGTTTGGTTCGGAAGTTTAAGTTATAATTTTGAGATTATAATGTTGTGTTTGGTTTGTGTATTTTGATTTATGGGTATGATTTTGATCCTAAGATTTGAGTTCAAGAATTTCATTTTTTAGTTAAATTACTCTATTAAAGTTATTGTTCTTCTCTTTAGCGAGTTGGGTTAGGAAGCATATTGCAATTTGTTTGAAATTTGTACAGAGAGTAAAAGACTGGATTTTTTTAAATTTTTTTTTGTTATTTGTTGTAAAAGACAGGATTTTTATCTATTAAGAAGTGTTTTGGGGTCAGGATACTTCATTTTTACATTCTGTTCATATGAATTCAGATAAAGGAATGATGTGGTTTCTGAATAGTTGAGGTAAGATGCCTTGATTTATTTTTTTTCGTTTATAATTGTTTTCCTTGGTAGCTCTATATGGTAGGATCAAGGTCATGTTGAGACTTTAGTCATTTAATGTATGAGTAGTTTTAGGTTTTCTGGTTTATGCTTATGTTGTATTATTGTGATGGTTTTGCTGCTTTTTATGATTTGAGTATATGTAACCCTTAGATATAAAGTTTTATGGCTTATATAGTGTGAAGTGAGGGTTGCTTGTAGCCGACGGTTGAATCTAATGTACTGATAGCACAACACACAGAGGAGTAAGCCCAGTGGCAAATTATTTTGGCTGAAAATGCTTAATATCCTCCATAATGTTTCTGTGCTGAAGAGGATTTCTGATCTAACACCAGAAAATTGATTCCAAAGAAGGTATACAAAAAATGTTATGCTATTTATTCTTTTTTCTTTCAAAGGTATAAAAAGAAAGAAAGGTTCACTTTCTTTCATTTCAGGGTATAACAAGCCCAAGTATTCTGTTTTTAGATACTTAAATTTTGTCCTGCTCACTTTTTTGCTTAAAATTTGGTTTGAATCTATTGTAAGCTGTGTGCTATATATGAGATTTTGGTTTTTGCTCATGTGCTATTTCAAATGTCGGCTCTTTCAAGGCAACAACTTATTGGTATGTGCAAGTCTGTGCAGATATGTTCCGTTTTTTATCTAAAAGCGAAGAGAACTGTTATGAAATTGGTCGAAGAAAATTGGTATATATTTTATGCACTTATCGCATCTGTGTGCAGGTTGTCTTTTGATAGGGGCCTTTCACTTTCAGAATAGCAAATCTGCATTTCTATGTTGTTTCAAAATCTCGGTGTGAAAATGTAATTACATACTTAGTAATGTGAGCCACATTCCACTTAATGGTCCATGAGTTCTGTTGATATTTTTTAGTTACTGATACTTCATACCTTTGTTATGCTTTTTTTTTTTCTTGGTTTATGATCTGTCTGGTTGTCTTAGGTCTATGCCTTGGATCTGTAAGCATATACATCTCTTTTTCCGTTGAATATTTATAATCGGCATCCTTTTAATGTTTTGTGCAACAAATAGTTGAGTTTGACACCCAAGGGTGTGATCTAGTGGTCAATGAAGTGGGTTGAGAACCATGAGGTCTCAGGTTCAAATTCCAGTAGAGGCAAAAACGCTAGGTGATTTCTTCTCATTTGTCCAAGCCTTGGTGGACAAAGTTACTTGGTACTCTGATGGTGGTAGGTGGCATGTATCCTGTGGAATTAGTCGAGTGGGAGCAAGCTGACCCGAATACCATGGTTATTCCATAAAAAAAAAAAAGATAGTTGAGTTTGCACTTAATTGTTGTATCAGTACTCTTAGAAAATTATTGAATATAGATAGCATTTGCTATCTTAGAAATTTTTTAATCCAAACTTCAAAAGTTAATTACATTAAAAAATTTCCCAATATGTGTGATCTCATGTTTTATCATCATGAACTGTTATCTCTAAATGGAAATTTTATATGCTGAGATTGATGCACTCTAGGATTTCCTGAATCTGATTAACTTGAGGGATGAAAGGTCTTGTTCCCTTCCTCTTGGTGTGTAGGAATAACATATGCCAGCCCCTCTCTATATATTAATCCTCAATCTGGAATAACCTGTTCTTTCCGAATATGCCAATTTAAGGCTAAAGATTTTCTTCAGCTCATAGTTTTCAATTTCTTGCACCTAAAAAGTTAAATGTGTAATGATATTTTACAGAAATGAAAATGTATGCAAAACAAAGAAGCTTCATTTTTAATGAAGACCGCTTGAGCAGACTACCAGTACCAGATGCTATCCCTCATCCATATTCTCTCCTTATTGCCATCAAAAGCTGTTGTCAACACAATGTTAATTAGAAGATTTCATCACCTCTAGCCATTCGTCCACACACTCACTTTTGATTTTGTTTCCAGAACACGACTGTGACTATTATAGTCAAAACTGTTTGTCCTGAGTATGACGAAAGGTTCTTGAATTTCGTTCTTCACGTGCTTCTTCGTAGCAAGAGCCCAAGTCTTCATACGTTCTGCCTTGATTTTCATTTTAGCTTAACTCATTCAATTCGGCAATGAGTATCCAATAGAACAGACATACGGCAGAATGATTTTTCTGAGGACTGAGAAAAGGATGCTAAAGAAATTGGTACCTGGATCCAGTTTGCATTAAATGAGAATTTGAAGGTCCTTGACTTGTCATTCTTTGTCCATGGTATTTTTGAGCCACATGCTTATATGATCTGTGTAATTGTGTTCTAAGCAGTCCTCATTTGGTTGAACTCCAGTTGGCATTCTGTAAGATAAATACAAAAAAGAGACTTCATCTCACTCTTCTTTTTTGTAATTATCAAAAAAGATAAATACAAAAAAGAAGAGTGAGATGAAGTCTCTTAACAACATTTTCTCTTGATAACGTTATACTAATGGATCAATCGATGGATTATATTCTATATGGTTTCCCAATTCTTGAGGAATTGACGTTGTTGTTTTGCTATGGCCATAGAAGAGTGGTTCTGCTCAATTCGAATTTAAAGACATTGGTACTTGGCATTAGATGGTTTGTAACAAGGACACATGTCTCCTGTCCAACTCCTATCATTAAATATGTTTGAAACCGTGGAGGTCAGAGGTCTTGGATATTACAAATGTTGCATCTATTGTTTAAGTGTCTGCCAATTGTATGGAAGAATTTGACTTCGGAGAGTACAGGGATTACCAAGAGAGGAGAATATTCCTCCAAACAATTACTGGGGCCAAAAGTCTCAAGCTATGTTCCTGGTTTGCTCTGTACGCACTTCTTCTCTTTTTTCACAACTTCTCCAGGTATAGTTATGATTTCTGACTCTATTGAGAGATAACTTTATAGGTGAATTTACTAACTATGAACTTTTCTATTCAAGAGATAGAATATCAGTACATTTATGGACTAGAGGGGTTATGGTGTTGGATATTGTCTTTAATGCCTCAGGTTTTGGCATCTGCCAATACTTCATGTACAGTGTGCAATCAGTGTTTTAATGCTTTTGTTACTTACCTTGTGGTAGTCAGGACAAGTCCTAGTTGATCATGACTTTGGTTTTGTGCTTCTCTACTTCTCTTAAGAAAAGTTATGAGAAAAGGAAAGATTTATTTCAATGTCATCAGAATAACCCCCCGCATGCTGTTTTTGTAAAACTCAGAGTGGTAGATAAGTCAATATGATATGTCCTACAGCATAGTTGGCATATTTTTGCATGTATATTGTATAGTGAAGCTGTCACATTTTTGTAAAACTCAGAATGGTAGATAATTAGTATGATTATTTGGTTACTTCTTCAATGCTAGACAGTAAAAACTCAAAAATATAGTGAAGCTGTCATATGACTCTAGGCTACTTCTTCTATGCAATTTAGATGGCTAATTTTCATGGTTCAGTAAGAAGTCTTTGCATCAAATTTGGTTGATGTATTATTTTTTGCTATTGTAAGAACTCCTTGATGACATTCTTTATCATGCCAATTCCTAAGGAAGAGAAACCCTTGTTTTCTTGATCATTTAATAGCATGTTCATAGTGCATAGAATCATTTCCCTTTAGCCATAATCCTTCGCCAACACCATTTACTTATGTTCTGAAGTACACTCCAAATTTGTGCATAGTATCAAATGTGTTTGTGCTTAATTTGAACTTAAAAACAGTATGTTTTCATGGTCTAGATATGCATTGTTCAACAAAATAGATAGAAGATATTCATGTTTCACATAGCAACAAAAACATTTGATCAATACGAAAATCTATTTATTTAGTTTCTTTTATCTTTTGTGTTTAATTTTTGTCTGCCTAGGTAATTTCTTCGTGGCAATTGAAAAATCTACCATCTCCGGCCTTCAGCAGCAAATCCCTTCATCTTCAATTGGATTTAGTGAAATGGCACCTACCAGGAATACTGAACTTGCTGAAGCACTGTCCTTGCTTGAAGAATCTTATCATCATAATAACTTCTTATGAATCTACATTCCATGTATGACAAAATTTAATTGTGTTTATTGCTCTTGTTGTTTTATTGCATTCTTTGCAATGTTTGATTGGAGCTTATTATCAGGGACACTAAAGATTTGGCAACATTTTGGTTTCAGACACTGGTAAGACACTAATCAGAGTTGGTATAACCGGGATGTGTTGAGCACTGACTCTGGCATTTTCCTGTTTTTTTTATAAGAACATTTTTTTTTTTCAAATTTCATATACATTGTCCCTACTATGAAATGTGTGTGTTTCTCTACTATATGGAAATAGGATGATTTTTCCTAGTCTCCCTCTTCTATTTACTCATTATATTGGGAATCCTGAGAAATCATCAAGTAGAAACATATGATATCGTGTTTTCTAGTTCTCTGTTACTCTCCCAAAAGACAAAAACAGTATTCAAAGTGGAACTAATTTTCTGAACTTGTATGGTTTTATATGGATTGTTTGACAGTAACTATAGATGTGTTCTCATCTTGTGTTACCCTAGCAATTTGTAATTTTTGGTCCCTATCAGTGTCCGTTATATCTCGGGTTGCCGGGTTGGTACAACTCTTGACGGGATATTTCTCTTGTGCTTATTGTAGAACACACTCTCATGGACTCGCCCATATGAGTTTGATGCGGATGAATATTGGAATATGGTAGATTCTCCTGTCCAGTGCTTGACTCATCACCTCAAGAAGGTGGTGGTAGCTGGTCATGCAATGAAGAAGCAGGTGATTCAGTATCTGGAATATTTGTTCGAGCATTTCGTGGTGTTAGAGGAAATGAAGATATTCGCGGAAAAGCAGGTATTGACCTTTGGCCCAATTAATTTCTTCTCTAATGAAAGCACCATTAGCCTCTGCCTCTGCTGTAGTGCGCTTCTACTGAGGTGAACCCTTCAGACCTATTTGCTTAGATACTTTTAGTTCGAACAGTTTGTTCCTGGATGTCTTTTGCAATAAACAGTTAGTTGTTATCAGTATAAGTAAGTTGAACTCATGATAATAATGTGCACAATGAATTACCTTGCTCTTCTATTCTAATACCAAACTTCTACTTGTCATGGCTTGAGTTTCAAGTTGGCTGCTAGTTCTTGTTTCTGATCCTGCATATCAATCCAAAGCCTATCATTGTAAACTCATACTAGTTAAAAGATTTTTTCTCTGAAAGTATCTAACCATTTAAAATTCCAAGTTGCTGTCCCACCCCACAATCTTTTTCTGAGAAGTGCATACAAAGAGATAGAGTTAACTTTTATAATCTTGAAAAATAAGGTAGGTCATCCAGTACCATCAGTGGCAGAGTCAGGATTTTTGCTTTAAGGAGATTCAAAATATAAAGAAGTCAAGGGGATTCAATATATATATACGCAACTACATACCCAGTGTAATCCCACCAAGTGGGGTATGGGGAGGGTAAAGTATACAAAGACCTTACCCACTACCTTGGAGGTAGAGAGGTTGTTTCCTATAGACCCTCATCCCAAGGAAAAACAGTCTGAAGGAGTATAGAGAAATAAATAACGGAAATGAAGAAAGTTGTGGCAAAATACTATAGACAACCTAACAAATTATCCTAGACAATAGTCATATCAAGATAAAACAATAATCCAAGTGTAAAATATCCACTTATAATAACCAAACGGACAAGAAACTACAAAGGTAATACTATGACTAATAGTATAGAAGGATAAGCGAAACATAGCTCAACTATGTCCTCGGTTAGCTGAAGTTGCGTCATGCCCTATCTAATCACTTCTTCCGATATTTCTTCGGCCTACCTTTACCTCAGCGCATCTCCTATGCACATGCCCAAACGATCTCAGCCTCATTTCCCGCATTTTGTCTTCTATTGAGTCGAGGCCACTTCGAGTATGCCTAGATAGGAAGGTCTAGAGGTCGAGGATTAGAGTAGAAGGGTAGTAGGTAGACGAGTGTTGTAGTACTTTTACATTGGAGAGGCAGGGAGCAAGTCTCCTCTTCTCCTTTATTAGCAGTCTTAGCTAGTATTCACATTGTATCTTATCCTTCCCTTTTAGTAGTATTTGTTATCTAATTTGCTTTGTTTATCTTGCTATTCTGCTATCATTATTTTCCTTTGTGCTCTACTTTGATTACACTTCTTTTGAGGCCAAGATTCTATTGGAAACAACCTCTCCACCTCACAAAGGTAGTAAGGTGTGGGTACATCCTACCCTCCCTAGACCCATCTACGGGATTACACTGGGTATGTTGTTGTTGTTTGAGGTGAAGAGTGTTGACTCTCTCTAAAATGTGTACTTGGAAGCACGAGAGCTACTTAATTTAGTAATTACTCTATTTCAATATGCTATAAGCTTATATTTTAGGTTTTACAGTAAAAAATTTACTGGTAGCTCTGGTAGACTCTTGGCCTGTTGTTGTTTGGTCGAATTGAACCATATTGTCTTCTTTTTAAAGAAAAACATATATGATAGAGAGTGGGGTTAGGAAGTACCTTGCAATTTGCATGGAGACTAAAAGACTGGACCACTTTTTTAGTTGTAAAAGACAGGATTTCGATCTATTGGGGTGTTGGCCCAGACATCATGTCTATCAAGATAAATAGTATTTGGGGTCAGGGACTCAGGGTACCTCATTTTCATACTCTGTTCCCATTTCTATATGATGGAACTAGAACGTTTGTTCCTCTTCAAGGCGAAAATGCAGTTGATTATGGACAAAGGGGTCTTCTTGGATGCTTGTAATTGCCGGAATCAAGGTCAAGCCAGAGGCACTAATATGAATTCTGATAAAAGAATGACGTGTTTTTTTTGAATAGTTGAGGCAGATACCTTGATTATTCCCTTTTCATTTAAATAAGCATTTCTCAATTTGATTTTTGTTTTTCTTGTTATGCTTATGTTGTATTATCGGTATATTGCAATGGTTGCTGCTTTTTTATGATTGAGTATATAAACCCTTGTGATATAAAGTTTTAGACATATTCTTTTGACTTATTTATTGCGAGTGGGAGTTGCTTGTAGCCGATGGTCGAGTGTAATTTACTGACAGCAAAGCACACAATGGAGTAAACCTAGAGGCAAGATATTTTTGCTGAAAAAAGCCTTTTATTCTCTATAAAAGCTTCGTACAGCTCTATAACTTTAAGAAGCAAAATTCATAATGCTTCTGTGCTGAATAGGCAAATCTGTAACTTGTGCTAAAAGAGGGCTTGATTTCTGATCTAAGACTAGAAAATCGATCCTTAAGTAGGTATACAAAAAATGTTATGCTATTCATTCTCTTTCCTTTTAGATAGTTAAATTTATGGCTGGAATGGTTCATCTTTAGTAGGGAGTATTTAGGTTTGGAAAATCTAGGGTTTTGCTTTTTTGTTTCAAATGTTTTTTTTTTTTAAAGAAAAGAGGTCAGCGGGACACGATCCCGATGACTATTTTATTATAAATAATAAAAGTTTTTAGAATTAATAAAGAAAAAACTAAAAGTAACACTCTGTCTAGTTGAAACTGAAAAGTCTCGAACTTTCCATCATCTCCATGACCGTCGGTCTTCTTAGTTCCGGTATGGAGATTCCCGATCATTTCTTAGCTTGCTGGCCTTTTTGTAGGCGTTTTGTTGCATTTCCTTTTTTCTTTTCTGCGAAATGTATCTCACGTTTGCTTGTTTATTCCTAGGTTGTTGTAGGCATTGATTCTAGATCTGTTGTTGGTGAAGTTCGTTGTTGTTGAAAGTGATTCCAGATCTACTCTTCTGATGGCTCTGTGTTGATCTTGGCAGTAAGGTATGAATTTTCCTTTTTTAATGATGTGCTTCTCAGTATTTTCCATGTTCTTGTCCCAATTTTTGTGGTTATTGCTTTTGCTCTGTTCTTCAATCCAATTTTTATGGCTGTTTTTTAAGAGACTCTGGTGGTTGTGGCCTTTTACTGCTTTCCATCGACTTTTGAACAGTGGCATGAGCATCTTACGATGTTGATACCACCACTGTCCAAACTTCGATTTATTCAGTACAGCCCGCCCTTGTATGTGTCTCCTTTTCTGATCCTTCCTTTGTATTGAGATTGTATACCATGTACTTAAATTTCCTTGGTTCTTGTGTTCTGTTTATTTTTGTTTATGTATGATGCATGTGTGCTCCGTTCCTGCGAAATTACGTAAACAGTTAGTTTAAATCATATCCTTGTTGTTCTTCTCCCAAAGGATTTGAACTCGGGGTTCTGGCGTATGAGTTTTCTCTTTCTAGTCCTTTCATTTTTAAAGATATGTTTCTGGTAATTTTTCATGTACTTGTCTCGATTTTTGTGGTTGTTGCTTTTGCTCTGTTCTTCAATCCAATGTTTCTGGCTGTTTTTTAATAGACTCTCGTGGTTGTGGCCTTTTACTGTTTTCTATCGACCTGTGAACAGTGAGATGAGCATCTTAAGATGCTGATACCACCGCTGTCCCAACTTCGATGTATTCAAATCAGCTTGCCTGTTTTTTGATCCTTCATTTGTATTAAAATTGTATACCATGTATTTAGATTTTTTTTGGTTCTTGTGTACTGTTTTTCTTTGATGTATGATGCATGTGTGCTCTATACCTACAATATTGAGCAAACAGTTAGTGTAAATCGTATCCTTATAGCTCTCCTCCCGAAGGATTTGAACTTGAGGATCCTTTTTCTTTTCCTTCTCTTGACTATCCTTCACTTTCTGCATAGTCTTATTCTTATGTAGGGCACCAGTAGCTTGTCACTATTTATAATTCTCCTGCCTTGGAAATTCCATTTCTTAAAAATTGTTCACTTTTACAGTCCCTTTCTCCAGTGCTAAGTTAGCCATATAGTCTGCCAATTTATTTGCTTCCCTGAGAATGTGAGTTATGATCTGTTTTGCCTTGCATCTGTTTCCATATCTCCTCCAATGTAGTCACCACTTTCTACGGAATCTTCCAAGTTTTTTCTACAATATTCTTAATTAGTAGAGAATCAGTTTCAATAATCACCCTGTCCAAATGTGCTGTCTCTATGTACTTCAATGCCCGTAAAATAGCCATGGCTTCTGCTTGTGTATTTGTACAGGATAACTCTTCAATCTCCTTAGCTTGTGCCTGTAGTACATCCCCTTTGGTATCTCTTATGCAAAAAACCCCAAGAACTCCTTCCTAGGTTTACTTTAGATGCTCCATCAGTATTAACTTTTAACCCATCCTGTGTCAGGTGGTTTCCAAATGACTTTGGTTACCTTGTCTGTGGGACTGTAGGTATATAGAGCCTCCACCATTATACCCCAATTGTTAGGGACATTTCTGCAATTCCTCCTCTTTACTTTTATGAATAAAGCCAGTGTGTGCATGATCTTATATGTCAATCTGTTACTGGGCATCTTCCCTCCATGTCTCAAGGTGTTTCTCCTTTTCCACAATTCCCACAGTATTACAGAAGGAATAGCATGAAATATGTAGTTAATCTAGGGATGAACATTTATGTCCCACCACTTGGAATAATAACATTGTTCTCTGTATTCATTCCTGCTGGTCCATGGAAATATTTTCACACCATTTGGGCAGTTGATGACTGTAGGAACACATGAGCTCTGTTTTCTGTCTTAGGGTCCTCACAGCAATAGCACCTGGAGGGAAATTGAATTCCCCATCTTCTCAGTGTATCATCTAGTGGTACTTTTGCTTTCCACAGCTTCCACATAAAAAATGAGATTTTAGTAGGCATACCTTTTGTCCATATGTAGTTGTACACCTTATTCACTTCTTGTCTCTGTCTAATATGATGGAAGGCTGAAGTCATTGTAAACTTTCCTGTGGATTCCAGCTTCCAATAAGGTCTGTTCGATTCCTCCTCATCCTTTGGTGGGTTAATTTTGTGAAGGATATACTCTTACCAGATTTTGAGGGAGTAGATTTCTGAGGTACTGTTCATTCCATTGTCCTGCTTCTGCCACATCCTTGACCAAGATCAGTGTTTGGTCATAATCTACTCCCGGAGGAATAAGTTTATGAAGTGCTCCCATTCCTGTCCAGTTATCTAGCCAGAAGTATGAATCCCTTCTTTAATTAACCACCAGATTTCAGGTTCTATCTCCTCTCTGACTTTGATCATTTTCTTCCATATGTAAGTGCCTGTCTTGGCTTGTACCACCACTAGATTGTGTATTTTTAGATACTTGTTGGTCGTGTAACTTCTCCACAATGATTCTTTAGTCCTTATGTTCCACCATAGCTTTGCAAATGAAGCTCTAGACACATTTTGTAAACTTTTGAAACCCATTCCTTCTTCCTCTTGTGGATGACATAAGATTGTCCAAGTAGCCCTGTGTCTACTAGAGTTTCCAACTGAGTTGCTTCAAGAACTTGGCAAACAGTCTGTGAAGTTGAGTTGTGACTACTGCAGGGGTCACATGCTGATAGCAAATGGATGGCACTCTGCAGGACTGATCTAATCAGGGTTGTCCTTTCTTCTACGGATAAGAGCTTTCCGGTCCAGGAACTTAATCTATTTTGAACTTTATCCAGCAATTCTTTGTAAAAAATATTTGTTTTTTGCTAAAGTATATTGGTACTCCCAAATAGGTAAAAGGAAACTCTTTTCTTGGGATCGTGGTCACTGAATATACCTGCTCCACCAACCTTTGGAGGGTCAGATGCATGAAAACTGCACTCTTGTCTTTGTTGATAAGCTGCCCACTCACCTTTTCATAATTTGCTAGAGTATTCATTCATAATCAGTTCTAAAGAATACCTGTCAGCTGAAGCAAATATAATTGTGTCATCTGCATTGGCTAGGTGATTCACATAGGGACTCCACTTTGGCGTTCCACATTCCTTGTATCTATCATTATAGTGCAATGCATTTACTGCTCTGGATAAACACTTAGCAGCCAATTTGAATAATGTAGGTGATAGGGGATCTCCATGTTTCACACCCCTGGAAGATTAAGAATCTTTGAAGTTGTCCATTAACTAGTATTGAGTACCAGTTATTAGACACTATCCTGTATACCATATCAAACAAGGACTCTCCAAATCCCATTTTTCTCAACACCTTAGTCAAGAAAAGCCATGATGCTCTGTCATACGCTTTTGTCATGTCTAGCTTAATAACAATATTAGCGGACTTTTCCCTTATTCTGATATGATGAATTATTCTTGCACTTGTAGGATGTTTTCTACGATACTCATGCCTCTAAAAAACCTGACTCTTGTGGAGATATCAATGTAGGAAGGAGCTTTACCAATCTATCATGAATGATTCTGGAGAAAACCTTGCTAGTGAAATTGCTTAAGCTAATAGGTCTCAAGTCTGAAAAAGTAGTGATGTCTTTCTTCTTAGGGATTAATACTAGATTTTACAGGTTATGTACCTTGGTACTTCATGGACACAGAAAAATGACTTCACCATCTTTGTCATAGCTTTGGCAATTATGTTTCAGCAAGCCTGAGATCTTTTTCCTGTATATTCATCTGGTCCTCCTGCATGTCTGAATTTAATCCAAACACTGTATTTTTTATTTCTTCCTTGTCTGGCATTTCAATTATCTGTGCATTCTGATCATCTGTTATCATTCTTGGGATATATTCTAGCATCTCAAAACTAGTATTGAGATTATCTGGTCTGTATAAAATCTGATAGCTTCCTGTGCGATGCCCTCCTCACTATCCAGCCACACTCCTCTGTCATCTTGTATTCTCTGTGACTTCAATCTTCTCCTTTTTCCATTAACATATGTGTGGAAAAATTTAGTATTTCTATCCCCATCTGCAAACCATTGCATTTCTGCCTTTGTTTCCAGAAATTTTCTTCCACTGTATAGAACTTGATTAGATTTGCTTGTACCTTCTGCAGTTTTTCTCTGTTTGTGTTCGTTGGGTGTGTCTCAAATTCCTTTTCATGAACCTGCACCACTTCCTCCAAAGTGGCTATCTGTTTGAAGATGTCTGCATATGTATCCCTACTCCATTTTTGATAATGCTCTACTCACCTTCTTCAGCTTATTATGAAAGTTGAAAAAGGGTCAGAACTGTGCACTTCCTGCCAATTGTCTTCAACTATTTTCTGTAATGTCTCATGCTCCACCCAAAAGTTCAAAAATCTGAATGTTTTCCTGATTGGACTGTCTTCTGATTTGGTTGTTAAGATTAATGGAGAATGATCAGACCCTTGCTTAGTGAGGTGTTCTACTTCCAAGTTGGGGAATAGATTTTGTAAAGCTTGATTACCCAAGCATCTATCCAGTCTTTAAAAAATGCAAGTTGCAACTTGCATCTGTTCTTCCATTCCACCAAGTGTACATGCTTCCTTCGAAACCCAAATCTGCTAGTTGACAAGTGTTTATACAATGAATGAAATCTTTAGTTTCATTGTATTGAGCTGGTAGACCCCCAAGCTTCTCCATATCATCTGTTATCATATTGAAATTTCCTACTACTACCCGTGGAAGAGTCATGTTTGTTGCAATATCATGTAAGTCATCCCACAAGGCAATTCGTGTGTGTCTATTAGTACTGGCATGCACTATTGTAACCTGTGTTTCTTGCCCATCATCATTGTCTGTGAGTTTTAAGGATAACGATTGTTTTGTATCAATTTGCACTTCCATCTGGAATCTGTCTTCTATAAAGAGCCATATTTCCCCCTTCAATTTATGGCAGGTTGTTCCTATATTTTGCCATAGTCTATACATGTCAATGTTCCTATGATGTTGAAATGGTTCCAGTAAAGCTGTGATGTTGAAGTGTTTTTGTCTGCTCAATATCACTACTCTTTCAAAAGCCTGTTGTGTACTAACAGACCTTATATTCCATATAAGTGAGCAATTCATTGAGAATTGGTTTTGGCGAGGGTTGTCCTTGTTAGTATACCTTTTTTAGGAGGTACACTTTATCTCTGCTTTTAGTGATTTTCCTTTCCTTCTTTACCTTAGCAATCTGTCTAGGAGATAAATCTCTTTTGTTGTTTGTCTGTATTGTATCTACAGAGTGTTTTGGATAATCATCATCTCCAATATCTGCCTCTTTTTCATGATCTTCTTCTTGTTCCCCTTTTTCTTCTGATGTTGTCTCTGTATTTTATCTTTTGCTGTTGGCATTGTCCTGATTACCCTGAATTGTGTCTGTCACTGCTGATGTACCTGTCTCTATTGAATCTGCAGATTCCTGTTCTTCCTGTGTTGTTGGCTGGTTGTCATCTGGAGGCTCTTTGGGGGGTGTGCATCTCTCCTGTGCTTTCTGAACTTGCTGGTATTGGTCTATGTTTTGATTATTGTTTTGTATGCTTTGATTCTCCATATTTTCTGATTTTTTTCCTGTGAATTATGTTGTAAGCCTTGTGTCTCTTGATTGTTTATGGGTTGTGTGGAAGTGTTTGTAGTAGATTAATTACAGTGTTATTAAAAGTGAGCGCTCCATTGCATAAAGCGAGAAGCAAAGTGAAGCGAAGCTGTATCCTTTTTGGCAGTGAAGCGAAGCTATGGTAAAGAAGCAAGCGCTTCAGTCCCAGAAGCGAGAAGCGATACTTCAGTAAAAGCGAGAATTTTTCTCGCTTTTCTGCTTAAGTGAGGTCGACAGAACGAGGGCTTTTTTTTTATTTCGTAAAACACTTTTTGCCTTCTTTCCAAACATTTCCCTCTATTTCACTTCTCTTGTTGTGACACTCTTTAAAGTGACTGCAAGTTAAGTTTTTCATCTCTTCTTCTTTTCTTTGTTTCTCTGGCAACTGTGTTTTTTCCAACTTGCAGTATGCAATTTTCCCTGTTTTGTTTTTTCCTGTTTTGCAATATAATCTTCTCTGTTTTTTTTCTTTCAGTTTCACAATTATTTTTTTTCTCTGCTTTGTATTGCTTTCTCTGTTATGCTCTGTTTTTGGTCCATATTCTGCAATTTTCCCTCTGTTTTATATTTTTTTTGTTGTTCCGTCTCTGTTTTCACTGTTCCTTTCTTTTTTTTTGGTAGTAAATTATATTTACTTTTTTATTTAAGGATTGAAAGATTTGCTAAATATGTTATTTCTATTGAATTTTTGGTTATTTATCTATGCATATTTGATATTTTTTGTTTTTGTACTAAATAGCGCTTTAGTTGAAAAAGGTGTGCGCTTCGCTTCACGCATCTCGCTTCGGTGAAGCTAGCCCTTGTCGCTTCTTTTTTTTTTTTGCTTCTCGCTCTCCAAAACACTGAGATTAAATAACTCTGATTGGGTTTTGTATTTGCTTGTCTGTTATCTTTGTTGCCTCTTCTTTCTGTCCTTTATTTGCCGCAACGTTTTATGTCTCTATTTTTCCAAAAGATGCTTCTACCCATGGCTTTGTTGTCTTCTTCCTTTTAGAATTGTTGTCATGCGGAGCTTCCTTTGTCATCTCTTTTCCTTCTTCCTGTTTGTCCTCTATATGGTCTACAAGGGCCTCATATTTGTTAGTATTACTAGCTGCTTTCCCTTTTATATCATTGGTCAGCTGATTAACTTTGTGTTGTTCTTGTCTTTCCTCTTGTTCCTTTTGGGTGAGTTCTTGTTGCTTGCCCTTATTCTTCCTATTTTGAACCACATTCCAGTTATGATGGATTGATCTTCCATTCTTGTAAACTCCATTCAACTTTGGTGCGCTAGTTGATTGATTCTCTTTATTTTCCTCACCCTTTGCCTTGTCTTTGAAAGTTTTCTTCTTATCCTCTTGTTTATGTAACATCCGACATCCTTGCATATCATGGCCTTGGAGTCTACAATGTGTGCAATACTTCGGGAGATGGTCATACTGAATT
Source organism: Solanum tuberosum (assembly GCF_000226075.1). Classification (NCBI taxonomy): domain Eukaryota; kingdom Viridiplantae; phylum Streptophyta; class Magnoliopsida; order Solanales; family Solanaceae; genus Solanum; species Solanum tuberosum. The sequence continues at coordinate 563,353 of NW_006239170.1, forward strand.
CTCTGCCATTTAGATCTCACTGTTTCGGTGTCTTCTTCTACACGGTTTATTTGGATTCTCTTAAGAATTTCTTTGAGTAGATCGACTTCCACTTTCACCTGAACACAACTAAGTCTAGTTTGGTTATTTGTGGCTTTGTCAATCACTAGGGGTTTACCCACTGCGTTTGCCAATAGAGAACATAAATTCTTTGTCAAATAGGTTTGTAGGCAATCCTAGGATTGATATCCATGCAATTGTAATGGTTGTTTCTTCCTCTGGGTTAAACCAAGGATCCCACTTCAAAAACCTCAATGGCTAATATATATTCCTTACTCTTAATTCACATGCTTTGGACATTAACGTCGCATAGTCCTCCAGTCGGGAAAGTCTTATCAAAATGTGTCTATCTTCTCGAAAACCAATATTACATGGTCCCTTGATCTCCAAATTGAATTGGAATTGCCTTCCTCAACTCATATAAAACTGTATGGCCATAGGAGAATTTTGCTACCAATGCGAATTGTAAATTTAGCCTTACAATTAATCTATCGAATTCCTTTGTGGTCCACATTGTCGTTGGTTCGCCATGCAAGAAGGTGATTGGTTTGATAATCGTAGGCTCTTCCTCTTGTTGTAGCAGGGTATTGTGCAAAACATCAGCATAATTGAAGGCATTGGTGTTGGCGTTTGGGAATGGATTGCTGTAGTGGGAAGACCAGCTTCGGAATTTGGGTAGGGTTGGCCGCTGGCTGATAAGGCCATTCATGGTGGTTGGGAGATAGGTTTTCAGAGAGCATTTTCCCTTTCCATTATGTTGAATACATTTAAGTACACACCTCCCTTTAAATTGATGTGAGCAAGAATTGAACCTGCAACCTCTTTGACATGTTGAATCTGGAAATGAGAATCTTTCTTTGATTCAACTTGTATTGCATCTTTCTATTACCAACATATCTTGGGATCCTTTCTTTTCTAGGTATAAAATACCCAAATATTCTGCTTTTAAGATAGTTAAATTTTGTCTTGTTCCCATTTTCGGTTAAAATTTGGTTTGGATCTTGTCGAGAATACAATTACATAATAAAAGTGTGCTTTCTCTAACATCTTAAACTTTTAGATGAGATGGTCACACACTTCAACATTGTATCAGAGTAGGCAGAGGTCCTGAGATTGAATCTCACCACCACCCATATCAAAAAAGAATTTCAACGTGCTTGACTAATGAAAAAGAATCTGGCCCGCACGTGAGGAGGCGTGTTGAGAATACAATTACATAATAAAAGTGTGCTTTCTCTAACATCTTAAACTTTTAGATGAGATGGTCACACACTTCAACATTGTATCAGAGTAGGCAGAGGTCCTGAGATTGAATCTCACCACCACCCATATCAAAAAAGAATTTCAACGTGCTTGACTAATGAAAAAGAATCTGGCCCGCACGTGAGGAGGCGTGTTGAGAATACAATTACATAATAAAAGTGTGCTCTCTTTAACAACTTAAGTTTTTAGATAAGATGGTCACACATTTTAACAGATCTACTGTAAGCTCCATGCGATATATGAGATTTTGGTTTGTGCTCGTATACTATTTTGAATAGTGGCTCTTTCTAGGCAACAAATTATCGATATGTCTAAATATGTGCAAGTATGTGCCATTACTGATCTAAGAGCAAAGAGATCTGTTCAGAAACTGGTATACATCTCATGCACATATCGCATCTGTGTGCAGGTTAACTCTTGTTAGGTGCCATTCAGAATAGAAAATCTGGATTTCTATGTTGTTTTCAAATTTTTGGACCTCGAAATGAAAATGTAGTTATGTAACTTTATAATATGAGCTACATCGCTACATAATGGTCCATGAGTTCTGATGATATTTTTTAGGTTAGATACTAGAGACTTGTTAAGCTTTTCAAGAGGAAAGGTTGCTTGTCAAGCTAGCCTATATATGTATAATAATAATAATAATAATAAATTTCTTTCTAATTTATTTTATTATATAAGAAAAATGGAAATATTTGCTTCTTTTTTTTTTCAACAGCTCCTTCTTCTTTGTCAATACTGCTAATGACCTATGTGTTTGCCTACTTTACTTATTAAAGGTAGTGACAATGGGTTATTCAAACAAAAAGAAAAGGCCCCTACTCAGTTTCGCAAGCCTTTGTCATTGTTTGGTTTATGAACTGTTTGTTTGTCTTTTAGGTCAATGCCTTTGATGTGTGTGCATATACATTTCTTTTTCCATTGAAATTTTTTTAAGCGGCATCCTTTAGATGTTTTAAAAGTTATTATTAGTATCAGTTATATATATTTAGCGTACTTTTTACTTTTATTTTATTAATTATGATGATATGATATGAACTCAAATGAAGAATTAAGTATTTTGGGTCTATTATCTAAGGAAATGGAGGATCGATGAGGATGTCACACTTCATATTAGAACATGGGTAGATGAAATGGAGGTTCGTATTTGGTGTCTTATGTGATAAGAATGTTTCAGTGAGACTTTAAGGTAAGCTCAATAGAGTGGTGGTTAGACCAACTATGTTGTACATTGTACAGAGTTGAGTGTTGGCCAGTCAAGAACTCTCAAGTTCAGAAGATGAAAGTAGCAGAAATGAGGATGCTTGGATGGATATGTGGGCATATTAGGAGAGATACGATAGGGGATGAAGATATACAGGGCAAGGTGGGGGTGACATCCATGGCAGACAAGATGCTCGAAGTGAGACTGCGATGATTTGGGCATGTGAAGAGGAGGAGCACAGATACCCCAATAAGAAGGTGCGAGAGGTTGAAAATGATAGGTCTAAGGAGAGGTCGAGGTAGACCGAAGAAAAATTGAGGAGTGGTGATTAGACAAGACATGTCACATCTTCAGCTCACTGAGGACATGACCCTAGATAGGAGAGCATGGAGGTCGAGGATTAATGTAGACTGTTAGTTGGTAGTCGAGCGACCTCTTCCTAGTGGTAGAGCAGGGATCTAGGCTGGAGCACCTATATACTTAACAATATTGTTATTATGCTAGCATTATCTTATTCTTCATTTCTATTACTATTGTTGTCACTTTTACTTTGGCTATCTTTTGTTTTGTTCAAACCCGTTCTGGGAAATGATTTTCTTGAGCCGGGGGTCTATTGGAAACCACCTCTCTATCCACAAAGATAGGGGTAAAACCCCACTTATGGGATTGGGTATGTTGTTGTAGGATACTACATATAGCTGACCTCAACTTGTTTGGGGCTGAGACGTAGTTGTTGTATCCTTTTGATGTTTTGTGTAAGAGATAGTTGAGTTTACACTTGTTTGTTATATAAGTGATTACTCTTAGAAAGTTATTAAATTTAAGATTGTATTTTCTTGTCTTAGAACTTCTTTTCAATTTAAACTTTATGATTAATTACTTCAAAAAACTTCCTAATATGTTTGATCTTATGCCTTATCATCATGAACTGTCATCTCTAAATGGAAATTTGATATGCTGAGATTGATGCACCCTAGGATTTCCTCAATCTGATTAACTTGAGGGGATGAAAGGTTTTGTTCCCTTCTTCTTGGTTTGTAGGAATAACATATGCCAGTCACTCTCTATAGATTAATCCTCAATCTGGAAAAAAACTGTTCTTTCTGAATATCCCAATTTAAGGCTGAAGATTTTCTTCAGCTCATAGTTTTCAATTTTTCGCACCTAAAATGTGTTGTGATGTTTTACAGAAATGAATATGTCTGCAAAACAAAGAAGCTGTGTTTTTAACGAAGACCGCTTCAGTGGACTACCAGATGCCATCCTCATCTATATTCTCTCCTTATTGCCATCAAAGGATGTTGTCAACACAATGTTAATTAGAAGATTTCATCACCTCTGGCCATTCATCCAGACACTCAATTTCGATCAATGCATGTGGCCGGGGCACATATGTGACTGCTATGCTCGAGCTAGTCGCCCAATCTATGATGAGAAGTATGTTAACTTTGTTCGTCATGTGCTTCTTCTTCATAAGGGCCCAACTATTCATAAGTTCTGCCTTAAGTTTCATTTTAGATCATTTTATGAATTTTGGCAAAGAACATCCGGCAGAACAGACATATGGCATTATGATTTCCTGAGGAGTGAGAAAAGGATGGCTAATGAAATTGGTGCCTGGATCCAGTTCGCACTAAATAAGAATTTGGAGGTCCTTGACTTGTCTTTCTATGAGCATGGTACAGATCAGCCACAAGCTTTTTATGATCTGCCTAGTTGTGTTCTAAGCAGCCCTCATTTGGTTGAACTCCGGTTGACATACTGTAAGATAAATTTAAAAAGGAAGAGTGAGCTCAAGTCTCTAAAAACATTATATCTTGATAATGTTATGCTAATGGATCAGTCAATGAATTATATTCTATCTGGTTGCCCGATGCTTGAGGAATTGACGCTGCAGCTTTGCTATTGCCGTAGAAGAGTGGTTCTGCTCAATTCAAATTTAAAGACATTGAAGCTTGACATTAGATGGTTTCAACCCAGGATACATGTCTCCTGTCCAACTCTCCTATCATTCGATATGTCTGGAGCTGTGGAGGTGCTGGATATTGCAAATGTAGCATCTATTGCTGAAGTATCTGTCAAGCGTAATCTAATATTTGACTTCAATGAGGACAATAATTACCAAAATTTGAGAATATTCCTCCAAACATTTAGCAGGGCCAAAACTCTGAAGCTATGCTCCTGGCTTGCTCTGGTACACACTTTTTCTCTTTCTTCATAACTTCTCCAGGTATAGTTAAGATTCCTGACTCTATTGAAAGATAACCTTTAGGGTGATATACTAACTATAAACTGGATTAGAGGGGTTATGGTGTTGGGTTTTGTCTTTAACGTCTCAGACTCAGGCATCTGTCGATATTTCATGTACATTGTGCAATCAGCTTTTTAAGGCTTTTGTTACTTACCCTGTGGTAGTCAGTACAAATCCTTGTTCATTAAGATCAATACAAAAATCACTATTTATTTTGTTTCTTGAACTCTTATGTTTAATTTTTGTCTGCCTAGGCATTTTCTGTGTGGCAGTTGAACAATCTACCATCTCCTACCTTCAGCTGCAAATCCCTTCATCTTCAATTGGATTTTGTGATATGGCACCTACCAGGAATACTGAACTTGCTGAAGCACTGTCCTTGCTTGGAGAATCTTATCATCGAAATTACTTCTTACGATGGATTTACACCCTACGTATGACAAATTTTAATTGTTTTATTGCTCTTGTTGCTATCTGTGCTTTGCAATGTTTGTTTGGACAGTACACTAACCAGATTAGGTATGATTGGGATATCATGTTTTCTAATTCTATTTTCTTCTCCAAAAGATAAACAACAGTTTTTAAGGTGGAAACTTAATTTTCAGAACTTGTATGGTTTTATATATATTGTTTGACAGTAATCTAGATGTGTTCTCATCTTGTGTTACCCTAGCAATTTGTATTTTTTAGTCCTATTCAGTGTCTGTTATTATTGGGTTGGTACAACTCTTAATGTGGAGATTTTCTCTTGTGCTTATTTTAGAACGCACTCTCCTGGATTCACCTATATGAGTTTGATGCTGGTGAATATCGGAGTATGGTAGATGTTCCTGTCCAGTGCTTGATTGATCACCTCAAGACGGTGGAGGTAGCTGGCTTCGTAATGGAGAGACAGATGATTCAGTTTCTGGAATATTTGCTCGGGCATTCCATGGTGTTACAGAAAATGAAGATATTTGCAAAAAAGAAAACCTCTGGTAAGGCTTATGAAACCTCTAACCCAAATAGTCTTACATCTGGTAAGGCTCATGAAACCTCTGACCCAAATAGTCTTACGTCTGATAAGGCTCCTGAAACCTCTGACCCAAACAGTCTTACGTCTGATAAAGCTCATGAAACCTCTAACCCAAATAGTCTTACATCTGATAAGGCTCATGAAACCTCTGACCCAAATAGTCTCAAGTCTGATAAGGCTCGTGAATATAAAGAGAGGCTTCTGAATGCACCAAAAGCCTCTGCCGCTGCTGCAGTGTTCTTCTACTGAGGTGAACCCTTCAGACGTATTTAATTAGATGCTTTTAGTTTGAACAGTTTGTTTCTGGGAACTCTCTTGCAATAAACAGTTAGCTGTTATTGTTATAAGTTGTAAAACTCCTGATAACAATATGCACAATGAATTGTGCTGTGGACACAGTTTCCTGCATTTTCTGTAATAACTGTTGAACGGTTTTCCTGTTGGATGTTATAAAGTTTTTCTGTGAAATTTCATTTACATGAGTACCTAGTAGAGGAGAAAGGTAGATTCATGTGCATTCTATTATTTGTTCAGTTTTCTACTACTAATTTTCAGAATTTTTTTACATGTATTACATACATACACTGATGCATTTCATAAAAATATTCTACAAAACTATTCTTTTTAACCAAGTTTCTTGAAACCAGAAGTGTTTTTGCTGCTTCTTTTTGAAAGTGCTTATTTTAGAGAGTCGAGGTGTTTGGCCAAGCTTTTAGAGAAAGCATAAGTACTTTTGAGTACTAGCAGTAATTTTTCAGAAGTTGGAAGTATCAGAGCTTTTCTCTGGAAGCACTTTTGAAATTTTGGCCAAGCACAAATTCTACTCTAATCTTGACAAATGTGTTTTTCAAATTGGTTTACCATACACTATCTGCTATTTTTCGAAAAGCACTTTCCGAAATAAGCAGATTTTAAAAGCTTGTACTATACATTATCAACCAAACATAGATGAACTAGAGGAATATAAGAAACATAAAGGTTCATTTCATGTTTGTAAGATTGAATATCTATATTAGCATGTCATGCTTTGTTTTAAATAACAACTTTGTGGTAAATGATGGGCTATTATTTCTTCTTTCCATAAACAAGATTTTTGTTTCAATTTGCTCTTTTGGACATTCCATCACTGGCCCCTTTCCAGCCCTGTTTCATGTTTTTCATCAGTGTCACCTCTTGAAATTTTCTGGCATGATGAACACAGAGCCAGTGTCCTAGTCTTGGAAAGATGAAACGGCGTCGCCCGTTGATCAATCTTGATTGATCTTAGCTCTTGCAACTCTTTCTTTAGCCTATTATTTTCATCATTCAGACTCTGGCACCATTTCTTCATGAACTCACAGTCTACTTCTGTTTGCTTCAGTTTAGTCCTTTATAACACATATTTAGAATCAAAGAAGAAGAAAAAAAATAAGAATTGTTATATAGTAATAAAATAGATATAGTAAATAAGATTTTAATTACCTTGCTCTTCTATTCTGAAACCAAACTTCTACTTGCCTTGGTTTGAGTTTTAATTTTGCTGCAAGTTCTTGTTTCTGACCCTGCATCAGGTTAGACATACACCAATAGTGTAAGATTTCTTTAGCCTGTCAGCGTATATAAGTTAAATCCATAAAGACATTTAACGATACCATTGCGAGTGTAGTGTGCTGTTTGAAACTGTCTTCAAGCAAAGTGGATTGTTCTTTAGTAAGCCTCAGTTTCTTTCTCATGCCAATCTTCTTGCTTTCACTGTTAAATTTGCTAAAAAATTTACAAGTTTTTGAGCTAGATCCATCAATCTTGCTGGTGTCATGAAGAGGAATAATTGATAGATCTAGACATGTAATTTTCTTATGATGATCACTTGTGGCAAGTCCAAGTGTGAGCCTGGTGTCACAAGCTTCATTGCTATTATTTCCCATAGTTGGAGTCTGAGTCGTCTTTTGTTAGGAAGCGTTTTATGTGTCCTATAATGGTATGATTTGAGAATTGTAGTGAAACTGTTTCATTGAGAAGGATCTTTATATGGTATGTTTAGTTTCAAGAAAATGAATGAGATTTGATTAATTGTGTATTAATTACTTATACAAGAGTCATTAATAATTAAGTATGAGTTTAATGATAATTATGGCATGCGTTTAAAACAATTGACTCCTCTTAAGGAAACCAATAACTTACACTTTGAACAAGACTTTTGTTTGACTTGCCACCCTATTTCCCATAATAATTTTAATGTATTCAAAAGGGCTTTTCCTATTCCAATTCAGTATACAAACTCTTAAACACATTTATGATAAATGAGATAGGATTGACTCATACATTTAGTAACGATTAGAATAAGAACCCCATTAAGAGTTTATTTTCCCTCCGTTCCAAAATAATTATCGTGTTTTTTCTTTTCGAGAGTTTAAATACACGAACTTTGACAAATATTCTAAGATACTTTTAACCATATATATACTCTCTCCGTGACTCCATTCATTTTTACTTGTTACTGTTTGACTTAACACACCGATTAAGAAAATAATTATTTATGTAGGTATTTTACCACACTATCCTATGTTTTGTATTAGGTCTTGGAAAATGATTTGGAGGATAACGAATGAATTAAACTTAAATAATTTAACAAGCAACAAGGTCGTTGTAGTATAGTGGTAAGTATTCCCGCCTGTCACGCGGGTGACCCGGGTTCGATCCCCGGCAGCGGCGCTTTATTTTTTTTTCCTAAATATGTCTTTGTGTTTTTTATTGTTGTTGGTTGTTTCATTTTTTGTGGGGGGGTTAACTTTGAAGTATGGAACTAAGAAATATTTAAGTTTGCTTCTATATAAACTAACTTTATCTAGAACACAAGTTACAAACTTACTTACCCTTGAATATGTGATGTAACTACGATTATATTAAGCTAATTATTAATTTAACATTTTTATATAAATTTCAAAAGGTTTATTTGTTTATTTATTGGTGTTATGGGAATAATCAATGTTCCTTGTTTACCTATAAAACTATTCCCTCCATTCCATATTAATTGAATTTTCGAGGCATTTTCAATTTTTCAAATTAACTTAATTGTTCAGTTTTCAAGACTACTTTTACAGTGTTCTTGTACCCTTCATTTGGATTTTCAATGTGATGACTTCAATAAATTTAACAATAATTAATAAGGGTAAAAATGGAAAACTATGTTCAATTTATGTCTTAATCTACTTTTCTTAAAGGGTGTGAAACACCTCAAAAATTCAATTAATATGAAATGGAGGGAGTATTATCTACCCTATTAGGCCGCCTATGGGTTAGTGACAAAGGCGGTAAGCAACGATAAGATTATCTCTATGTGATTTATTAGTCAAGGATTTAGTTATGAAATTAGTCATTAGTATTTGCATTGGAATAGACTATTTATAGTATACTTTTTCGTGGGAGCAACCCTATTCTGAACCCATCCATAAATGTGAAATGCTTCAGACACTAAACTATTTTTTTTTTTTAGGTCCTTAGGAAGAAAATTATTCTAAACTAAGAAAAAATTTCTTAACTTCCATTTGGTCATAAAATATGAAATTGAAATTTGAAAATTGGACTTTTTGAAGTTTGTGATTTTTGAAACTTGAAAGTTGTGTTTGAATGTACATTTTATTTTTAAAAAGTCAGAACTTTTGAAAGTAGAAGTAAATTTTCCCCTCAAAATTAGTTTGTACTCAGTTTTTGAAACTTAATTATCTTTTTTTAAAATAGATTTCCTGAATCTATTTAAATCTACAATCAAACGTCAACTTAATTACATCATATACCATGTGTTAAATCCCAAACTTAAAATCCACCAAGTGGCACCATGTTATGCTAATTCTAAAAATGCCGGCTAAGTTAATCAAACAGAATCCTCAAACAACACTCCTTTTTAAAAAAAATTAAATATTAATTTCTCTTAACCTCAAAACATAATCCTTATCTATGTCATTTGTTTTCTTAAGAACTCTATCCAAGTCAACTAACATTCAATTTTTTCATTTTCCATATCTAAAAACCCAAAACTACCCTTTCCCTTCTCACCAAAATCCCCAATATAAAACCCTTTTTCGTAACTTCACAACATATATTTCTTCATATTTTCACTAGAAACCGGCTTAAGCATCTAAGTTGCCGCCACATTTTACGTATTTGTTTTTAGCTTCATTCATTTTCTCTAACAAACAATTTTTTTTTATATTTTTTGCTTTTGTGAGATTATTGTTTGTTTTGTTGCTAATTTTGTTTGTTACTATGAAGGAAAACTATGAAAATATTGGATTTGGTGATTCATTGAAGCCAAAAAAAACGAAATCTAGAGAAGTAAGTTCAAGATATTTGTCTCCAACTTCGAATTCTTCAATTTTTGATGATAAAAATCAGTCTCCAGAAAGTATAGTACCGAAAACAAGATCATCTACTGATTATAATAAGCATAAAAGTTTCGAGAAATCGGGATTAATGGGTAAGCTTTGGCCGTCTTCTTCTTCTCCAAGTTCAATCATGGATACTTTTGGTAATCACTTAGGAAATGAGAGATTAAAAGACGTTGAAGAGCGAAAAAATCGCGAAATTTCAAATTCAAATTCTCATCCCCTGTTTTTAAATAAGCAAAAGAGCTGCACGGGGTTTAGTAGATTTGAGAATGAGAACGAAAGAACGAAAGAGAAGGAGAAAAGAAGATCGTTTTTTGGTGGATCTGGAAAAATCAAGTTTCCAGGGAGATTTTCGACTAATTCATCGAAATCTTCGAATTTATCGGATGGTAATAGTGGCCAGATTGCGTCTGGAAGATTTTCTGTTGATGCGAATTTGCTTGGAAGAAGATGTAATTCAGCAAGAATTAGATCAGATATTTTATCTGATATAGCAAATGAATCGGAATCCGAATACAGTGAAATTTGTTCAAATAACAGTTTTGATTCCCCTGTTTTTGGGAGAAATATTGGTGCACCATCATATATGGCACCAACATTAAGTTCACGAAAGTCTGGTATTGAAGTTCCATCGAAGTATATGCAAGATTCGTTATCAAAATCGCGAAGATGGAGTTCAGATTGCAGTGTTCCAAAGCCAGAGTCTCCGAAATTAGGACTCAAATTCAAGAATCCAATACAAAGGGCTGCTACTTCACTTAACAGTAAAACTTCTAAATGGGCTTTGTCTCCTGGAAGACCGAATTCGCCTCCTGTATTGATGGAAAATAGAGGGATTTTTACGTCGAATATGAAGCCCCCTACGAGTCCTTCTAAGGGGAAAAGTGTTGGGAATTTCCTTAGCATGGGGCTTGAATTGCTTAAAGGTAAGAAATTTTCTTCTGGTGCAGCATCTCCTCTTAGGCCAGGCACGACGGAGAGCGTTCATCATTTAAGGATACTTCATAATAAATTGTTGCAGTGGAGATATGTAAATGCCAGAGCTGATTCAGTCCATCACAATATCAGTAGACAAGCTGAGGTCAGTCGCGGAGTCAGGAATTTTACTAATATATTATCTATAAAAAATAATTTTGACCTTGTTTATTTGGTTTTTCTCTTAGGCAAACTTAGTATATGCTTGGGATGGTCTAATAAAAATGAGACAATCTGTGGTACAAAAAAAGTTGCAGCTACAGAGGCAAAACATGGAAATGAAATTGAGTTTTGTTCTTCATTCTCAAGTAAGAACTAATTTAACCTTGACGAATATTGGTCAGACAGTAACAAAAACCATCACAACAATTAAAGATATGATTTTTTCGATGTATTGTGCAGATAAAGTTACTAGAAGCATGGGGTTCTATTGAAAGGCAACATTCTTCAGCAGTGTCAAATTCCCTGGATTGCTTACAGTCTGCAGTCTGTAGGGTTCCTCTCATTGAAGGAGCAACGGTAAGTCCAATGGCGAACATGTCTAAAAAGTAACTTTTGAACTGTATATACTATAATTTTTGTATATGTTATAATTTTCCGATGGATGATGTTCAACTAACCACCCTTCACTTTATGTGGCTACGTATATGCCACAGAGCATTTCACTGACAAGATTAAGCCTGTAGGTGGAACCACAATCGGCTATTATTGCTCTTCAACATGCATCAGATGTATCTACATCGATCACGTTGAGATTATCCAATTTCTCATCAGGAGTAAGATTTTGGTTGCTCTAGTTTCTAGCATTGCTTATATTGTCTCGGATTTAATTTATATATGCTGACAATATAAAAGTTTATACGAGGTAGTTTAACTTGTTTGAAATTTTCGATCAGGCTGAAAAAACTGCGGAAGTAATGAAGGACATGGCAGAGGTAGTTGTACAAGAGAAGTTGTTGTTAGAAGAATGCTTGGAGCTTTTCAACAACATTTCTATACTAGAGGTTAATTTCTCAATTTATAGAATTAATCAACTCCATTGCTTGCATTATACAAAGTTACTTATTTAATTCATATGATATATATACTCCTTACGTTTCAATTTGTCTGTCTTACTTTCCTTTTTAGTCTATTTCAAAAAGAATGTTCATTTCTGTTTTATGGCAATTCTTTAGTTTCAACTTTCCACGTGACATGTTTAAGATCACAAGATTAAAGAACATTTTAGTACGTTCAACATAACTTGATAAGATTAGCATTTGAGTTCTCTTTGCAAATCTTTACTGTGTTTTGTATTGGCAGAGTCAAGAAAGGTATTTAATATGCAGCATTATCCAATTAAGACAGCAACAAGAACAGCACTGAAAAAAAGAGAAGAGAATGGTATATGTTTAATCATTTGATCTCAGAAGACAATGCTCAAGGATTTACCGTCAGAGAGAGGCGGAGTCAGAATTTCAATTTTATGAGTGCTGAGTCTGAGAACGACGAGTTTCAAGTGTTAATATCTGAATTCTAAATTTAATATTTGTACATATTTAGTAAACTTCTTAACATAAACATATTCAACTTTCTGGAGGCAGGAGCAAGAGTAGTGTTACTTTGTTGATTATCAACTGTATGCATATTAGTGACGTACACAAATTAATTTAGTGCAAGCGTGAAGATAGTGGTGTGGCCATCTAATTAGGTATTCGTATTGGAACTTCAATTAATTCAGATTTGTGTTGCGTAAGACTCATCAAAGGAGGAAACCTTTTTAACGGGAACTTTTTTCATATCCAAAACCTCAAATTAAGAGTGAAGAGATCATATCCGTCCCATCATAATTTTTAGTGGTAGCTTAACTTCAATTATAGTTTGGCAAAGGTTGCCACTCTTTTTCTTCACTTCTTTTTGAGTTAGTGATTGCAAAATAATGTTATTTTGACCATAGTTTATCCTTTTGTAATACAACTTGAAAACCAATAATGTTTTTGTTATAAAAATTAATTTAATAACTTCGATTATAGTAAAATAAAAAGGGGGAAATAAAGTTGATTGCATATTCAAAAATTGTTGTATTATAAAAAACAAAAATCCGACCAACCGGATTCGAACCAGTGACCTAAGGATTAGCTGATAGGCTTTGCCCACTACAGTCCTCCGCTCTACCAACTGAGCTATGGTCGGTTACTGAAAGATAATTGCTTCTAAATTTATCAAAATGTAAATCTATCTTTCTCTACACCTAGTAATTATAATTAGTACATAGGAGATTATATAAGTCCTAAGTACATACTTCTTTCAAATTTTTTCCTTACACACTTTTCATATATGTCAAATTATCAAAAATGCAAAATATAAGTCTACGTTACAAATGGCTTAATTGTTATTTTTGATATTGTCAAATCATTCATTACTATTTTTTTTAAAATTTGAGTTTCGGTATCTTACTTTATTAGTCTTATTTCGGTATGATAGTCATTCCTTTCTCACTGCTCCCTTTCTTAATAAAGTAGAGTGAGTAACTTTTCTCTTTGCTACTGCTGCCATACCACAAAGAAGTCCTATAACTGCGCTTAATTCTTCCTCCAACCCTGAAAAGAGCACTCAATTACGTGAACTGAATTTATTACATATTGATCTAACTAGGGAATGTTGCTCGTTAATATGTTTAAATTCCTTCACAATTAATCACATCAACATAATTGAATTATATTTTATTCGTTATATATAATATTTTTCATTTCACGAATGTGAGATTTTTATATTATGAACTTTAACCAATATGTTGTTAAAAGTATGAGTACTTATTACCATAACTTATTTTTTTAATAATAACAATAGCATAGTTAGTGAAAATTTCACTAAGTGAGGTCTGACGAGGATATATTGTATGCAAATCTTACTATTATCTCGTGGAGGAACAACAACATATATAGTGAAATTTTACGAGTGAAGGAACTATTTTAAAAAAAAATAAAAATTAAAAGATAGACTAATATACTCCCTCTGTCCCTAATTACTTGTCCACTTTTGAATTGATATACCTATTAAGAAAACAATGATTGACATAGTGAGTTTACCATTTTTATCTCTATTAATTATGAAGTGGGTGAATTAAAAATTTAAGATTTTCAAGAAGTTTTACTTTTTTTCAAAGTAATTAATTGAGGGTTTAATCGGTAAAAAAAATTATTCTTTCTTGATTTGTTAAAATGGACAAGTAATTAGGGATAGAGGGAGTACTTATTATTTCATTCATGATAGTGTTTTTAAGTGAAAAAGGGAAAAGAGAAAACAAAAAAAAAACATTTTGGTCGATAAATCCATTTTACTGCCTCTGTCCCTAATTATTTGTCCACTTTTGAATTGACACACCTATTAAGAAAACAATAATTGACAATTTGAAATAGTGATTTTATTATTTTATCCCTATTAATTATGAACGGGATGAATTAAAAATTTAGGATTTTTAAAAAATTCTATTTTTTTTAAAGTAATTAATTGAGGGTAAAAAAAAGTAATTATGGACATCACTAACTTATTCCATTTGAGACATTTTGGTTTGTGAAAAGTTATTACTTTTTGCCATGGCAACTCCATTGGCAGCAATGACGGCGCGTCGAGCCACAACCTTCACGCACTTCCCCTTCTCAAGCCTAACGTCTCAAGCAGTGTAACAAACCCGAAATTCTCACTATATTAATAAGAACTGAAGCACTATTACAATACTCAAACTATGGAATTATGATGAAATTACAAGTAACTAAAAGATAAAGATAAGAACGCTCTTTACTCAACAATTTGCTTAACCCTATTTCCCCTAGAATGTGCTACTTATTAACTTGGATCCCATGCATAACCCCTTAATATGGTATTGGGCTGTTTTGGTATAACAGGCCTCGGCCCATTCATAACAAGCAGCTTCTTCTTCTTTTTCCGAAGATTCAATTAGACCGTCCTGTTTCCCGCGCATCCTTCGCAATCGGCAAGTGCGATATGCTAAACAATTCTCCTACAATGGAGGATCTCGACGGAGGAATGGCAAGTGATGTAGAGAGAGAAGAGGAAGAAGCTGTGACCGACTTACTCCGAGATCGATTCCGATTATGCACCATCTCCATTGCTGAAGGTGAGGCGAAACAATGCGGTATGGAGGTTTCTCAACCGATCATCACATGTATATCTGATTTAGCCTTCAAGTTTGCAGAACAGCTATCAAAAGACCTAGAATTATTTGCACAGCATGCTGGTCGTAAGTCCGTAAACATGGAAGACGTTATTCTTTCCGCACATCGGAATGATCACCTGGCTGCCTCATTGAGGTCCTTCTGCAATGACCTCAAAACAAAAGAGCCCAATTTGGAGAGGAAGAGGAAGAAGAATCCCAGAAGGGAAGGTAGAGTTGCTCCAGATTTACCTCGTACTCCAGACACTTAGATTGGAGGTATGCTCAGTTTCACCATGTATCCAGTTAGCCTAATAGCTTAGTGAGAGCAGCAACCACAACCTTTTGAAGTAAACAGGTTGACAGCATTACTGAAAAGCTACCTCAAAGTAGCGCCTAAAGTGGAAGGACAAGAAAAACTCTAATTATATGCTTTACTTCTACATTTTGTTTCAGTTTTGTGTTAAAGTATCTGGAGCTTCAATAAACTAATGATTGTGCAAGTTTGGTGTTTGTAACAAGGATAGTGATAGATTTGAAAATAGAATTATATATGCAAAGGTTGAAATGTTTGCCTGTATTCCTATTTCCTTTGCTTCAGTGCCTCTAAGGTCCAAGTACTTTTGTTAGTTGATGAAATGACTTATTGAGATCTTAAATTCTACTTTACCAAGGGAAGAGAGTGTGTCTCGTATATTGAGACACTTGAAACTGTCCTTTCCAACTTAATGTATTTTTTTCGCCTAAATAGATTGACCAGCACTAAACTAACATAAAACTAATTGTATGTTGTGATTTGGAAAAAGCAAATGTGTATTGATTGGAGAAGTTCAATGGTCAGGCACTGGTGTAGAAGGAGTTTCCGAGCTTTTGAAATAATAGTTGTGGCACTCTCTTTCTTTCATAGTGAAGGAAGCTTTGGCTTTTGGTTTGGACCTGTACTTGTCCGAGAAAGTGAGAGCATAAACGGGGTAAAAGTAGCCATCTGGCACATTAGGGAGGAAATCTCATCTGAGGAAGGTGTTTGATAGGATAGCTCTATTTTATTCAAAGGGAAAAACAACCTCAATAATCTTAAGGGGGAGGCTATTTAGGTCTCTGCTGTTGACAACCTATCTATTATCTGCATATTTAGTTTTCATTTTCTTGAAGCTCTTTCTAGAGATTTTTGGTGAATGGGTCACATAATGGAAGTAGTAGGTGGCAGTGAGAACCTTCTCGTTCTCAATTTTATGGAGTAGTAGATTGAATAACGTTAATAGGAAGCAGAAAACAATATGATAATAATAGAATTGAAACGTGGACTCTGCTTTACTGGGAACCTGTTCGTTTGATTACTTCTTTTTCTTCTTCTACCAAAGACAGGTATAAGTATATTTCAAACCTATCACACTAGCTTGATAGTTGAAAGCCTGACTATATTTATAATTATGAAAGTAATGCAAGTATGGAACAAAGTTTAATTAGATAATATAAGCAGAGAATAATTCTATACTTAGAGTTCATGAGACTCCTCATAAAGAGAGAATGTGGATACACTAAAGATTGACTTTGGATTTACATCAAAGGTCTTGATGTAGTCACCACAAGAGACCTTCTGGAAAATTTCCTCAACCCCCTGCAACAATGATGGGAAAAGCCCTAAGATATGTCAATGATTTAGCAAACCCTTTATGTGAAAGGAAAGTTTTCTCCAGCACCTTAATCATTACTCCCTCTGTTCCAATTTATATGAGTGAGTTTGACTTGACATGGAGTTTAAGAAATAAAAAAAGACTTGAAACTTGTGGTCTAAATAAGTCATAGATATTTGTGAGGCTAGAAAATAGGCATTTTAAAGTGAATTTGTTACTAAATATAGAAATGTGTCATTCTTTTTTGGACCAATTAAAAAAGAAAGTAAGTCATTTAAAGTGGGACAGAGGGAGTACTATATATTTGTGCCACGTGTTTTCTTAGTAGAGATGAAGAAAAAATATTAATCTAGAAATATAGAATTCTCTTAGCTGACTGTGACAATTGCAGTTCGTGGAGTCAGTTGTCTATTTTACACTCAATATGGCATGCTTTCGAAGCGTTTGATATAAGTTGCAGTGTCATACTTATATGATCTGAAACTTTGCTGTTTGTGATTGTATCGTTGTCTGGATGGGGCTTGCTTTTCTAAGGTGGATACAAGTTGTTCACTGGAGGCAAGAAGAGCAAAGAAGAGGTATTCACATGTTTCTTACAAACCCTGAACATTGCTATACTTGTACTTTTCACTAGTCCAACTTCCAAGAATTGGATAGAATCAAATCTTCTGCAAGAATAATGTGGCTTCGAAATCAATTACTTCACAGTGACCTATTCAATTTGCAAATGGTAGATCTTTGTAAGCCCAGTCCATTAAAAGCTGATTAAGAAATAGACGAAGGCAAAGACTATAGTAGCTTACTTACCTGTATTTGTGTGGAGCTAGAATATTTGGCAGGCATTACTGAAGACCAAATATGGAAATCTCATACTGTCGGATGGTATGGTAAAATAGTTATTTAAGCACTATTAGATTGAGGAAAACAGGATCCTGCATTTCTTTTATAGATTCCTGAGAGTAGTGACCTTGATTTTTTTCACCTGATGATGAGGGTGTTCTAGCTAGCATCCATATTATTCTCATTCTTTATCTAAATTTTTTTCGTTCAACTTTCATATGAGTTCTCAGAAAGTAAAAAAAGGTCTTGTTTGACATTGATTCTCTTCTAACAACAGTGCTTCTTAAGGAATGCCTTTCAACTGATGTATCGAAAAAAAAAGGAATGACTTTCAGATTGAATGACTATTCTAGTTTCAATGTCATTTGATTAACTGAATGAAACAGAATAGACATTCAGTTCAATGACTTCTTGAAAATAGTAAGAGGCTTTTAGTGAACCAGTAGAAAAAAAAGATTAAGGGCCGTTTAGTATAAGTGTTAGACTTGAAACTTTTGCTGGTATATTTGTTTTTAGTTTTAGGAAACAATTCCCCAAAAGCAGTGTTTTTATAAAATACTGAACAGAAATGGACATGTCTTACTAATGTTTTTCCCTATTAAAAAAAAAACTAATGGTAGGGTTACAGATTTGTTGTGTGAGACCCCATGGTTCTTTCGCATAATATGTGTATCATTGAATGAGTGTATGAGGCTTATATGACTTGGTGTATCATTTCAGGAGAATAAGGTTAAAAAAGGGGAGGTAAAAAAAAAAGATCAAAGAATTAGACTAACGTTATGGGTCAAGGATGCCCTTAAACAAGTTTGAGTTAAAGAATGTCTATTCTAACACCCCGCTCGTTCAGAACGCTTAAGTTAACCAGTACCTTTGGGGATAAGACAAAGAGTGTCTTATATGCTAATAAGGATGTTTTATAAGATCATATAGTCTCCCAATGATCATAAGTTAAGTTTTGAAGTCAAGCAAGTTAAGAAATAAAAAGTTGGCAAAAGTTAAGAGCAAGTTTCTTTGATAAATTTTCTGAAAATTGGGTTAAATGTCTCGGAGCTTTTCTCCCAATCTATAAAGCTTTAGAAGAACCCCAATATATGAAATCGAAGGTCTACAAGTCTACTTTCCAACGCACTAAATCATTTGTCCATACGACTTCAGAATTGAGAGATATTCAGATTTTAGTGAGACTGCACAAACAGGCACATGAAGGTGGATCCCTCGCCCCTATGCCGGTTTAGCTCTATAAGATTTGGTTTCCCTTCGTTCTAACTCATTTTTTTCGACCAAAAAATAGAAGGAAGCAGTCCTAAATC
>NW_006239170.1:582563-582757 GCF_000226075.1 Solanum tuberosum
AGCAAGAACACGAATAGACGGCTGGAAAAATCGTATTTGGATAGTTACGTGATGTTGGGATGTTTTGAAGTATTTTCTGATATTGTTGTTGCTAGAATTTTTTTGGAAATGTTTTGTATGTGTGTGGTTTTTGTTGATGAGTCTGGAAGAGAAGAAGAAGTATAGATGGATATTTAATTGTAACATAAATTAGT
>NW_006239170.1:583194-583974 GCF_000226075.1 Solanum tuberosum
TTGTGCAGGCATGCTCTATTTGGTTGTTGTTGACTATTGCATAGGCCTCCACTTGTTAATAGCTGCTGCAAAAATGTATGTTATGTCATTAATTTGAGGTTGTAATTTGGAGAAGAGAAGGTAGTGAAGCATACATTTAAAAATGGTTTGGCTGGCTAATCACTGTTCTAGTGAGCTCTAAATTGCTACTTTGACCCTGATGTGTTAATATTCTGCCTGTACTGGTTGTGTGACATGATTTTATGTAGAGTACATACGGTAAGAAAGGGGGTACAATCCATATTGATACAACAAGACCCAAAATCGAGGTATGTTAAGGCTAAGCACTATACTTGCATTGAGCACGAATTTTTGAATCCTAAATTGTCAAATATTGTTTTACTACTCTATTGCTAGAAAGACCTTTTGTGAAAGGCATTGAGATTGCAGCTGGCGTATTTTTGTGACTCCATTATGTTGCTATTCCACTCGTTCGGTTAGATAGGGTATTTGGCGTCTTTATGTCATTTTGTTGATTCTCTTGACTATAGGTCCATGTGTACAAATTCTTCTTCTTCTTTAGGTGTAGTAACTTAAGAAGATTAGGCATGAACAATATCAATATGAAATCAGTCCTCCTTCCTTGCTAATTTATAATTTTTTTTGAAAACTTTAAAATAAAACGTTGATCTCCAAAACTGTTAAACGTAAATCATATGTTTAAACTACTAAAGTATGGGTTTTTCTGAAATACTTTCTTTTACAAACCACTAAGGAAACATATATAGATACTAAGTGAAG
>NW_006239170.1:584441-679683 GCF_000226075.1 Solanum tuberosum
TGTATTCACGACATACGATTATGCGAGCATACCATGCATATTTAATTTATAAAAGGTTTGATGTCAGCCATGGCGGCTACCAGAGTTTCTGTTTCAGGTTGTATCTTTATTCCCCTTTTTACAGTAACTATTTATTATTCTATTTTCTTCCTTACATACCAGTACATTTTTATTCGTACTGATGTCCCATTGCCTGGGGACGCATTTTTGTTTCGTGCGTGTAGGTCCAGGTAGGGATTCTGATTGACCCCTCTGCTAGGATTCGGGGTTCAACTGTGAGTTGGTAAGCTCCACTTCTTCCTGGAGCTTTCATAGGATGTTACTTTTATAGTACATTTTGGGTATAATGGGGCCTTGTCCCGACCAATGTTTATGTCACTCATAGAGGCTATTGTGGACACAGTATTTTGGATTTCTTTCTGCAGCTTCCAGTTTCCAGCCACATAGGCTTGGCATGTATAGATATGTATGTATGTGTGCATATCTTCATTGTAGCTTTGTCGGCTAGCTAGTACCTTATTATCTTTGGCTTGTCTACCTTCGTCTATATGACTTACCGATATTCAGGTTATGACCTTAAGGGTCCAGTCATAGTATTTTAGATGTTATGCTGCCCGACCTTCTAATCCCTCAGTTGAGTCAGTTGGTATGTTTATGTGGGTAACTCGATTGCTCAAGGTGTCGAGTGTCAGTCACGCCTTCTCTAGTTTGGGTCGTGACATGTTGCTGGTACCTTGGTCATATTTTATGTCACACTATATGATTGAAGCTGTATTATGTCGCACATTTGCTAAATGCAGAGTCTAAGACATAATTTGAGTATTGTAATATATATTAGTTGAAGAAAATATTAAAGTGGAAGTGGTATGAAAGTTAGTTTGATTATTAAAAGAACTGACATCATAATTCAAATTTGATTTGTAAAATGAATTTGATTTTTTGAAACTTGTGACAGGAGTACAAGGTACTGATATTAGTAGAAGGTATTAGTACACAAATTAGAATGAGTGTGCTATCAATTGGGACGGAGAGTATAATATGCCTTTTTCGGGGGTGGGGATGGGTGTGGAGCTTTAATAGTTGCTACTAGAAATAGTTGCTGCCTATTTTTTGTGAAAGCGAGTATATGCTGAAAAGTAATCAATTCATTTGTAAATCCTTCTTTCTTTCCTAGGAAGGGGAACCTTGTTATCACTCCATAGTTATCCAATAGTTACTGCAGTAATTTCTCTTTAGTAGCAGTTATTTTCCTGTAATAGTGCAGTCTTACATTTCAGTTAAGTTAGGAAGTCATGTCCTAGTTTCTAGGGGTAGTTATTTTATAAGAATTGTATTTAAACTATCTGGTGTATGAAAAAAAAGGAAGCAGAAAATTATTCAAGTCTTTGAGTACTTCAAACTCAAGAGATTGCAGGTTCTCTCTTAACGAACCAGCACCATAGGTAGAAAAAAGAAAACTTCAGAATTTATCTTGCAGCGTCCCATAACTAGATCCATAACCGGGGACCATAACAACAACTCATTGAGGAGCTATTCCACATCGATTCCCCCATCGAAAGAACCACTTTATCAACTCACATTGTCGGCTCTGTCAATGGGTTGATTTGTGTTGCCCATGTCCGCCAAAGAGAGGCATATATATGGAACCCCACTATTACCAAGTCAAAGGAATTACTAGTTATCCAATAGTTACTGCAGTAATTTCTCTTTAGTAGCAGTTATTTTCCTGTAATAGTGCAGTCTTACATTTCAGTTAAGTTAGGAAGTCATGTCCTAGTTTCTAGGGGTAGTTATTTTATAAGAATTGTATTTAAACTATCTGGTGTATGAAAAAAAAGGAAGCAGAAAATTATTCAAGTCTTTGAGTACTTCAAACTCAAGAGATTGCAGGTTCTCTCTTAACGAACCAGCACCATAGGTCGTAGGAAGAAAACATTTGATTTCACACTACAACGCCCCATAACCAGATCCATATCAGGGGATCATAACAAACCTTCTTTGATCGTGAGTAATGACATACACTTCGTATTTATTTCTTATTTTTGCAGACATTGGTGCAAGCAGCTCAGTAAGGTGTGAATTCACAGGGCGTTATCCCATGGTTGAGAATTTTTCAAGTCCTAGGTCTCAGTTTCTCTCTAATAATCCAATTGGTGGACATGACATAAGTTCCTTTCTTTTCTTTGTATTGGCTTCATCCTGTTGTTATAAATGACAAATTAGAGTTCTTGAGCTAGTTACTCATAGACAAAACTTGGTTGGCTCACCAGTACAGTGCAGTTCTCCTAATATTATAACAATATACGAAATGGTTCTGCCCATTCACTTCTCTTGGATATCTTCGTCTTGCTTATGCAGTGTCTAAATTACACATGCATTTCAGAGCCCGTAGTTTGAATATCATGCAATCTGTGAATATCTAATGACAGTGATGAGACATTCGTAAGGGTGATTTAGTTTCAATCTGTATTCTTACCATTTACTTGTCTTCCAAAACCATGGGGCTAAAAGTTAAATGCCTCGATTTTGCCTTTACCCAGTGAACATGAGGAGGCTTCCTTTTTCCTTTGCTCTATTTTATAGTACCTGGTTATACTTTTCTGATTTTCCTTTTCCAATATCTATTTGAGGGCATGAGTTCTTTTTCGTGTGTATGTGGTTTTGATCAGAGGGGCTGGGCTGGGGACATTGAGTTGTTTAGAAAAGACATAAAGTAATTAGTGAATGGAAGCAACAAATGCCTAAACTTAACATCTGGGGATAGAAATGGAAGTATTTCCCTAAGCTAGCTTAGTTATGAATACTTTCAGTGATCTAAATGGAGCATAATGATAACACTTTCTTGCACTGCTGTTAGACTAAAATTCAGACCTCATCGTTGTGGTCCCCATCTTCTCCCTCCTCTCCCAAGCTGGCAGCAGAGCCTGTTGTATTGCCTGCCTCTTCTTCTGTGTTCTTATCATTCTCAGCTTCAAGGTAATCGTCTCTTAAATCCCTTTCAGCAGTTTTTACATGGTTAGAAGGATAATGAAGATTGAGTGCATGCTTTTGGTCTCTATCTTCTCTGACTCTGTCGGTTTCTCCTTCCGTTCGTGCAGTGTTATCTGGTTTTTGATTTCTGGCATCTTGTGATCCTCCAGAATGATCTTCCGCTTCTTTTGGTTCCTGATAATAGTCAACCTCTTGGTTGTCATCTTCTTTGACATCCCTTTCAGCAATTGTCACATGTTCAGAAGAATTTGAAAGACTTTGAGCTTGCCTTGGCTCTGTATCTTCTCTGATGGTGCTGATTATTTCCTCTGATTGTACTACTTCATCTGCTTTTTGATTTCTGGCCTCTTCTGAGATGCTACTCTTCTTTGAAAGAGGTGTATTTGCGGACCCTTCTTCTTGAGAACTCTGGAGCAGCTCAGTCTCTTTGTTGCTGACTTCTCTTTCCTGCTCTTTCTCAATCTTCTGAGTCATGTCATGATTCATGACTTCTTGGTTCCCTTCCTCTGCATCTGCAAAATTGTTAGGGTTTGGCCATGTCTTACCAGGTGAATTATCATCATGATTTGTGCCAACATCTTGCATTCTGTGTCTCCCTGTATCTGGATTTGCTCCTTGTTCTGACCTTATCTGGTTGTTGTTTTGTAATGCTGAATCTTCACCTTGTTGAATTTTTTTGGTCATTTCTATCCCGTAATCTTCCTCGTCAGATTTCTTCCTCATGTCCACGTCCATGTCATTGTCTTTCTGATGGTCCCTTATTTCCAGTATGCTGCCTCTAACCCTCGAGACCCTTTCAGTTCCCATTCTTACTTTCAAGAATTTTCTGTTTCTCATGCTTGCAATTCCACGACTTTCCAGATGCATGCCACTTTCATCTACTTGGCGCTTAGCAATTATTTGCCGTCTCTTCCCTCTTGTGGTTCTCATGTGGTCCTTGCTCACTCTTGATGTTCCTCTGCTGTTTGAATTCTTTTGCATTTCTATCTTAGTCACTCCTTTGTCATTCGTTCCAACTTCATAGTTTTGCTTTTGCACTTGATTTCTATCATGCTCATTTTCCTTAGATGCATTGTCACTGGTGTACGTTTTCTCATCTAGGTAAGATTCTTCCTTATTCTTATGATTGTCAGTGTTTTGTATTTGGCCTTTATTAGTTTGAAAAATGGTGGTGTTGCTGCTTGGAACATCTTTTTGAGAAGTTTCCAGCTGCTTAGACTGCTCGTATGCAGCTTTCCGTTTCACGTTGTCAAATCTCTCCCCAGTTTTTCCCGTGTTTTCACCTTCTCCAGTGACTTCCTTCTTTTTGTAATGGGTAGCTTCATTGGCCTTGCTGCCTGTCTCTTTTACTGAATTTTCCTGGACTTCTATTTTGATGGATTCGTGCAATTCTCCACCTCCTCTTCGACTGTTGCTTCTTCTTCCAGCAGCCTCGGTGGTGAAATTTGTTGCTGGATTTGATGGGTCATCTGCACTTACTGACAAGACCTTTGTTGGTGAAAATTCAAGACGGTGTTTTAAATCCTCAATTTCAGCCTCTTTCTGTCTCAAAGTTTCAGAAAGTAGTGTAACCTGGGAATCATCAGACTTTGTTTCCATCTGTTTTTCCCTAAGCATCTTAATCTCACTCTGCTTTTCCTCAAGAGCAACTTCAATTGTTCTTTGTTCTTCCTTAAGGGAAGAGATCGTTGACTTCATCTCTGATATCCTACTGTCAAGATCTGTTTTCTGCATACCAAGCCAGTGTATATTGGATTTCATGTCCTCCATTTGCCTTCTGGTTTCTTTTGCCTTTTCTCTTTCTTTCTGTCACAGGTGACAAATAATGTTAGCTTGGGTAGCATAATAAACACAAAATTATGCTAATGGCAGAAGATAAAGACTATTGTTATTAGTCTCATTGAAAAACTCTACTGATCATAGATTACTTTGTACAATTATCTGCTTAACACGGTAGATTTACAAATTTATCATCCATCTTTTCCCTTTTATGAAATTAAAATGCACTTTTGTTCATTCAATGATTGATTTAACATCCAGGGTCTGTGATATTTGTCACCTGATCTGATTTAACATCAGATTTTGCCAGAAATTTGTTATATAAAACCTGTTTATTTTAATCCCGTTAAGCAACATGTACTCTTTCAGTTTGTTGTTCTTTGTAGAGGCAGATATGGTTTCAAGTGTAATTCCTGGCATACTTTATCAAAATAAGTCTAACAACAGAAGTCTATATAGGGAAGTATTGTTTCCTGATTTTGCATGTAAATAGAATGTTAGCCATGGACAAGATTTCTTTTTTTCATTCAGCGCACACAGAGGAGAGAGAGGAACCTGCAAGAGGAGTTTAAGGCCATCGAGTTCACGTTCTTTCTCCTTGACAAAGAGGTTGCAGATGCGCCTGTCCCTGAGCTTGTGGAGAGTCATAATTCCAAATACGGCGGCACCAAATGCGAGCAGCAGCAGAACTCCATATGATCTTCCAGTGTTTTGACTGTGCAGGTTCCTTTTCATGCTTTTGCTTTTATCTTATGTCCAGAAGATGTGTAAAGAGTTGTGGGTAACCTAACAAGAATGGCCTCACTTGGCTGTCTTTAGTAAATATAGATTAATGTTTCACAGCTTGAGTGTTGCTTGTCATCTCAAAATGGTTCTCAAACTGCTTCCTCTTTCTCTCTCTCTCTACATGCAGAAGAGACACATAAATTTGTGGTTCTGATCTATAAGGAGCTAAGGAAGAGTAGAGAAGAGTTTGAAGGATACATGTGCATGGCATGTTGACTGTACAATTTTCTTATTATTTTTTTTATAGTTGCTGCTCCTTTCTCGAGAATGCTTTGTCATGCTTCCTATAGTATTTTGCTATGACATTTTTACTTCTGCCTTATCTTTTTCCTTGAGCCGAGGGTCTATCAGAAACAACCTTTCTATCCCTCAAAGTAGGAGTAACGTTTGCATACAATCTACCCTCCTCAGGTCTCACTTGCAGGATTACATTGGATATATTGTACCCTCCTCAGGTCTCACTTGTGGGATTACACTTGGGTATGTTGTTGTGGAATTGGCTAGATTTTCCTATTTGAAGCCAGGCAAAGCAAGTCTCGTCTCTCCGAGATGTGAAAGAGTGAAAAGATGGGAAAACTTATAATTTTTTCTGATAATTTATTTGATGTGCACGTAAGAAACCGAATATAATAATCATGTTTAAATCCCAAACAAGTTGTCGAATGTTTATGTCCGTTGCATAACATGTATCTTTGAGATATATATTAGGCTTATTTAGAAACTTGAACTATCACTTGTTCCAATTGAGCATCTGAATACATGATAAAGTGTTTTTATTAGACACTTTGAATTCAAAAATTGAATAAACTTTTGCGCGTATTTCCAAGTGTCCATAATCTTAGTATTTTTGCAGTGAGCTATAGGTCAAAAGGTTTGGCCTTATATTTAGCAACAAGCAATTAATCTCAATTATGTTGTTTGACTCTCTATTAATAAGCATTATGTAATTGCAGTATGATTGAGTAGAACCAAACAGATCTGATACAAAAGCCTAGCTTCACTCTTAAGAATAAATCCGTAGAACTATTCTGCACCTTAACTTAA
This sequence comes from Solanum tuberosum, assembly GCF_000226075.1. Lineage (NCBI taxonomy): Eukaryota > Viridiplantae > Streptophyta > Magnoliopsida > Solanales > Solanaceae > Solanum > Solanum tuberosum. Next base: position 591,042 of record NW_006239170.1, read on the forward strand.
AAATTATTAAGAATTCTTATCTGTAATTCACGCTTTTCAGACTCCACTTATGAAATTACAATGAATATATTATTGTTGTTACAACTTACAACCCCAAATGAATTGACCCCTATCGTATACAAAGTGTACATACGTTGCTCATGACAAAAAGGTAAAAGCTAAGTTAGTATGACTAGTTTTTGGATCGCTTATTAATAATTAGCTATTATTCAAAATGATTTTTAAAGTAAAAATAATATTTTGAAAAAAAATTCTAGCTCCAACATGGAAAATACTCGAGCACAATATATTGGAGTTTCAAATGTATAGTTCAAACGCCAAGAGAGGCAAGACAATTCAAGCTCCATAAATTTTTTCTGGAGTTTGAACTACGTATTTCAAACTTACAGATTTGTTCCAGTACATTGTATTAGATTATCACATGTAAAAGTTTCAAACTCTAATAGCTAGGAATATTTTGGACAAAAAAAAATTTAATGTTGAATAGTTTTGAAGCTGAAATTGTTAATTCGTCTATTTGCTCCGATATAGGAAAACTAGAAACTTACATAAATATGTTATATTAAGAAAATATTTACCATTTACAGTAATAACATTTTCTTTCACTGGAACAATTTATTAAAAAGACACATATAATACAAGTATTATTGATGTAAATACATTTATCACACATTTTAATACACTTATAATATATTGTGTCAATTTTTTACTAAACAAGCATAGTATATCTTAAAACACTTATAATACAGATATTGCATGCATTAATCACTTGTAATACATAGTGCATATTTATCGTAGTATTGCTATGTATTTCTATAAATGGTAATAAATAAAATATCGCTAAAACTAGTAATTATTTATTAAAAAAGTACTAACTCAGCTAATTTTTCAAATTTCAAATTAACTGCATTTACAAGATGGGCTTCAAAAAAGGATGGGCTTGGACAACTATTAAAGCCCAATTGATAACATAGATCACTGGCCCAAACTCCAAATAATCTCAAAATTGTTCATGTGGTGTAGAAATGAATGTTCCATAATCAATTTCTTCCTACACTCAACCAAAAAAAATTTATCTCAAGAACAAGAAAATGCTTAAATTGATGTTGGCTTGTTGCAAAGTGTACATATCAGAAAGCAGAAACAGGGGAGCTCTTGAATCAATTGAAAAAGCTGCCAAATTGTTTCCAGAATCCCCCATTGTCAACAAATTTGAAGATGAGATTTACAACAGAGTTGGATATACCCTTGTTTCCAAAATTTCTCCCAATTCTTCATCTGGGTCTTGTTCCTTACCCTTAAAGAATGCATCTTTTGCTATGGTGAAAGCTGCATTTGAGACAATTGATCTCCAAGAACATTGTGGAACTCATCCTAGGCTTGGGGTTGTGGACCATATCTGTTTCCATCCCTTGGGTACAACTTCTTTGGACATGGTTGCTGACACTGCTAAGTCTTTGGCATTTGAAGTTGGTTCTAATCTTAAAGGTTTGTTTTTTACATTTTTAGTGATATCTACACATACCCCTTATAAATGATGTTTTTCTTTTTTTCATAATTGTGGTGTACGGACTAGCTTGTGTGCATCTTGATTAATTTCACGCATACTAACTCTGTACACATATTGCAGCTACAAAAGATTGAATCTTGTTGTTTTGCATAGATAGATAAGCTTATTGTATATTTGGCATTTATTGTAGCTAGAAAGATTGAATTTTTGCATTAGTAGTAAGATTAATTTTATGGCACCCAAGGTTGCGTCCAAGTGATCAATGAAGTGGGGTTGAGAATCATGAGGTGTGAAGGTTCAAATTTTAGGGGAGGCAGAAACGTGATTTCTTTCCATCTGTACGGCTTGGTGGACATAGTTGGGGGTACTTGTGCTGGTGGGAGTTAGCATGTACCCCTGGAATTAGTCGAGAGTGCAAGTTGACCCAAAATGTTGTGAGTCCTTCAAATATTTTTATAGTCCCACTTGACTTATGCCCCTTGGAAGTGAAATTGCTCTAAAAAAGATTGAGTCTTTATTTTGCATTAACAGGAAGATCAGTAACATGGATATGTAGCTGTAGTTGATGCATTTCCTTCTCTTATTTTAAGTTGTAACCAATCTTTCTCCTTCTCAAAACCTTTAATCATAATATTGATAAAAAAGAGTTGCAAGAGTATGTGGTTAATATGATACGGAGCGTATGATAATTAGTACTTATTGTGTTTTGATTTGAAACCATGGAAGAACCATAGTCAATTTTAAGGTTTGTTTGTCTTTAATTTCTGAATGGTGATATAATAGAGAGGTATTGATCGTGTTTCATCTATGCTTGTTCATTGTTCAATGGTATAAAGATAAAGGACAAATAAATGGCTGTTTGTTCACATTTGGAGTGTTGCATTGGTCACTAATTCACTTTTTTTGTGGTCTAAAGTTCACTTATTTTTCTAAAGGCTGCTCAAAAAGATGGCAATTGTAACACAAGTGACAAATTACACATGAATTCGGAAGGCTTAAAGTTATATATAAATTGAAGATAAGTTTTGAAACACTGAATAGGGAAGACTAGGTGAAACTAATGGACCTATATTTGTGATTAATATATGCTGCTATGGACTTGAAATCAGATTGTTGAGTGGTATATAGTTCTTACATTTGGAAGAGACACATGAGAAAAAGCTACTACTGGGATGGTGTTTGGTACCTATAGCTGATTATTCTATGTTAAGTGAATCACAATTCTTCATTAGTTAATTTTCCATATGATGTAAAGAAGGTGCTTCACCACTTCCATGCTCGCTTTCATTCATATGATAATCTTCTTCTTAGTGGTTTTTCAAAATGTAATAGAAGAGTTTAATTCAATTACCTTATTTCATCTTCATCAAAAACAATTACCTTATTTCAATCAACGTTTCCAGAGGTTAATCTATCTCTTGCCTATAAACTTTCCTTTAAGATGTTTTGACTTCTGACTAGTGTGAGGCAAGCATAGCTGATATGTATGGTTCTCTTTAGCATTCCATCATTAGTCCCATTATTGAAACTTCGATTAAACCACTGCAAAGATGGTGCAAGACTACATGCAAAGCTCTACATAAGCTTAAGATCTAGTAGAAAATGAATTTTGACACCTTGTAGATAACTGCCATTAATCAATTAAATCATTTAACAATAACGATAGGCTTATCACAAGATTGTCTTGTTTTGTACTCCTGGAAAGAGCTCATTATTACAAAATTGCAAGCCATTATCTGTTCGAAGCCGCTTGACCTGTTTTCCTGTTTGTTTCTCAATCAAAACTTTCCATTGTTTGAAAGTTAAGAAAACATCACTTTTGTTTTTCAGGAAATAAACGCAAACTTTTCTTGAATAATCATCAAGAAAGTTAATATATACCTGGCACGACCTTTTGACGGGGTACGAGAAGGACCCCAAAGATCTGAATAATTGTAGTCCAAAGTACCTTTTGTTCGATGAATTGCTGGAGATTTAAAGTTGACTCTTTTCTGCTTCCCCAACACACTGTGTTCGGAGAACTCTATGTTCCCAGTACTTTGTCCACACAGAAGACCTCTTTTGCTGAGGATGGAAAGACCTTTCTCACTCATATGCCCCAATCGCATATGCCACAATTTGGTGATGTCGGAATCAAATTGGGTAGAAACTGTAACAGCACATGTAATAGTGGATCCCAACAAAGTGTACAACGTACCAGATCTGTGTGCTTTCACTATCACCAGGGCACCTATAGATATTTTCATAAGTTCACCTTCACCTGTGTATTTGCACCCAAGAGATTCTAGAGTGCCCAATGAGATGAGATTTTTCTTTAAGTCAGGAACATATATAACATCGGTGAAAGTTCTTACCACACCATCGTGCATTTTGATTTGAATTGTACGTTTACCAAAAACTTTGCAGGGAGCAAAGTTTCCCATCAAGACAACTCCACCTCCAATAGATTCATATATGGTAAATAAATCCTTTTGGAACACATATGATAAGAACAACCCGAATCTAAAATCCACTCATCGTTAGATTTAAAACTATTACTAGTAGCTAAAAATATTGTTCCGTCAGACTCATCAGCAGCTACACTTGCTTCAGCGGGGTCAGTATTTTGATGCTCATTTTTGTTTTCCTTATTCTCTTCTTTGTTTTTCAACTTATAGCATTCAGAAATAATATGATCTTTCTTATGACAATATTTGCGCACCACATTTCTGTATTTGGACTTTGACCTTGATTTAAACCTTCCCATGAGTTACACTACTTTCTCAATAATATCTCTATCTATCTGTTCTTTTGATTTTAAGATAGATTTGATTTTCCTTTAAGAGATATTATCCTTTCCATAAAGTACAGTATCTCTAAAGGATAATATCTCTAATATGCTTAAATGATTGGGGTAAGGAAATAAGTAATAAGCAACTTGATCCTCATCATTAACTTAAGCATCGATATTACTCAAATCCATAAGAATAGAATCAAATGCATCAAGATCTGAGAGTATAGACGTACCTTCAACCATACGAAATGTGTAAAGCTTTTGCTTTAGGTAAAGCCTATTTTCCACTGTCCTCTTCATATACAAGGTTTTTAGTTTTTCTCACATGCCTTTGGTAGTGGTTTTTGCAGGTACTTCACGTAAAACCTCATTTGAAAGATTTAAAATGATACTTGATTTTGCCTTTTTTGTCTATGACAGTAAACTTCGTATCCGTCATATTTTCTGGCTTCTTCTCCTTTCCTTCCAGTGTCATCTTGAATTAGGATAGCCTCCATCTTTAATTGCCACATTCCGAAGTTTGCACTTTGGTCAAATTTTTCAACATAAGTCTTCGTTACTATCATTTTTGGCTACTGAAATCAATCTGATTAGATCTGGCTCCGATACCAATTTGTTAGGATCGAGAACTCGGGTAGTGCAGAATTTGCCAAACAATGTTATAATGACAATAACAAAGACAATAGTAAGTTGATAATAATAAAAGTAAAGCAAATAAAAAGACACAAATTTAATGTGGTTTAGTCGGTGTGACCTAGTCTACCGTCAGAGAGGAGCAATTTTACTATATCAACAAGAGTACAAAATTAGAGTAAATACTCTAATTAATCCCAAATACCCAAAGAGAATAACCTCACAAAATCACTCCAAAGAAAGGGTTCAAACAAGTGTTTCCCAACACTTACTCTTACAAAATTACTCTTAATAGAAGGACAAGGAAAGAAAGCAATGAATTGTTTTCATATGCTTCAAAGTATGTTTCAACTAATGTTTAACTAACCTATTTATAGAGATAAAATGGGTTTGTTGATGTCATGGATGATGTCTTTGGAAGATACAAAATATTCAACATTTCAATGTGAATATATCAAATATTATGGCTTCCAAATCTTTGAAAAATATAGTTGTCAAATCTTTGACAAATATGGCTATCAAATTTTCACATTTGTGGCTTCCAAATCTTTCACAAAAGAAAGATAAAATAATTTTCTTCAGTCAAACAAAAGATCACATTACAAATCTCCACCTTAACCTGAGTTTGGTAAATATAGTAAATTTGTTTCATTCTCTCCGCAGAAGCCCATATGGGCAAATTATTTTTCCTAAATTCTTCGTGAACATGTCAGCAGGGTTGTCTCTTCGTGAATTTTGGTTGTCTTGCGTACATGCATGTGAATGATGATAAATTAGAGCCAAGGGCTAAAAAGTGTATCTTCCTTGGATATGCATCTGGGGTGAAAGGATACACACTCTGGTATCCTGATCCCAAGTCACCAAAATTCATAATTAGTAGAGATGGGTTCTCGGATGATTCAACACAAGAGACAACACTGCTGACATGTTCATGAAGTCTCTTCCAGTTAGCAAGTTCAAGCTTTGTTTAAACTTGATTGACATTTATGAAGAATAATTTAGCCCATATGGGCTTCGAAGAGAGAATGAAACAAATTTACTATATTCACCAAACTCAAGCCAAGGTGGAGGTTTGTAATGTGGCATTTTGTTTAATTGAAGAAAGTTATTTTATCTTTCTTTTGTGAAAGATTTGGAAGCCACAAATGTGGAAATTTGGCAGTCATATTTGTCAAAGATTTGGAAGCCATAATATTTGATATATTCACATTGAAATGTTGAATATTTTGTATCTTCCAAAGACATCATCCATGATATCGACAAACCTATTTTATCTCTATAAATAGGAAAGTTAGACATTAGTTGAAGCATATGAAAACATTTCATTGCTTTCTTTCCACTCTTAATTTTGCAAGAGAGTAAGTGTTGGGAAATTAATTAGAGTATTTGCTCTAATTTTGTACTGAAGTAACTTCAGAATGTGGCAATGATGGAGGCTATCCTAATTCAAGATATGGCACTAGAATGAAAGGAGAAGAAGCCAGAAAATATGACGGACACGAAGTTTGCCATCATAGAAAAAAAGGTGTACCATCATACCCTTTAGTTGAGTGCTACTTAGGATGTTTGTAAATAATTGCTAGTTTGCATTTCTCTCATATCACATGCAGAGATCTACATAAACTTGAGATCTAGTGGACGATGTATTTGGACCCGCTTTGATGGATCAAATCATTATACAAAAGCTATTGCTTAAGCCAAGTTCCTTTTTCATTTTTGTATCTCCTGGAGAAGTTCTGATATTAAGCATGACGTTACTAAATCGTGGAGATAACCTCTAATACCTACCATCATAGCCTTTGACTAAGTGCTGTTTACGTTCTTTGAACACAATTACTTTGTGTGTTTGTTGCATTTTGCTATGTGTCGACAAATCCATTACATGGTAATAGGATGAAGTTGTGCTTTACGTTGTCAAAGTTGTTACTGCTTTTTATTCATTTTAATGTCACTAAAAGTGGTCTTAAACGTAAGACTGCAGTTCCAACCTTCTTATATGGAGCAGCACAGCAAGAGGGAAGGTCACTTGATTCAATCAGAAGAGAGTTGGGATATTTCCATCCTAATTCAAGTGAGAACCAGTGGATAGGTGGGACAAAATTAGAGACGTTGCAACTAAAGCCTGACGAGGGTCCTGCTCACGCGACTCAAGCAAAAGGTGTTATTACAATTGGAGCTACAAGGTGGGTTGACAACTATAACATTCCAGTCTTCACAAATGACATATCCATTGTTCGTAAAATTGCAAAGAGAGTCAGTGGCAAAGGAGGTGGCCTTCCATCAGTTCAATCCATGGCGCTAACTCACGGAGGTGGAACAATTGAGGTTGCTTGCAACTTACTGGAACCTGCTAGAATTGGTGGTAACCAAGTGCAGCTTGAAGTTGAGCAGCTTGCTAGGGAAGAAGGTATTTCTGTGGGGAAAGGATACTATACCGATCTCTCAGAAGAAAAAATAATCGAGAGTTACTTGAAACTAGTTCAACATTCTGACTAGAGAAGCTATAGGAAAAAATTATTCTATCCATCGTTCCTATTTTCCTTCTCTCTTTTCGCGCATTTTGCCAAGATTTTTGGAACATTTGATCTTGAACTCTAGCCTCCAGAACTAAGCAATATATGTTTATGTGTAAATCTTGATTATTATTATTTTCACATTTGGTCATAGCACACAATATTGTGCTCATATTACATTTCTGAAACATTCTTATTGTATATCCAACTTTTTGTAATCTTAATGCTCATTGTTTTAAGGATTCTCTCCATATACATAAAGACATCTATCTTAAGAAAGTCCAGCGGTGGAGCTAGTATTTGACCTTTATGAATTTTGAAATAGCCACCTATTCATAGCTTGTTTTAGTTACTGGCTCGCGATTTACATATTTATACATAATTTCATGGATTTCTTAATACAAACACAAGATGTAACACCTTGTTGAGAACTAGATGGCATTGTTCTTCATTTAATATGGTTGATTGTACCTTCTTGATGAAAAATATCTTTCTGTGGAAAAAGGTGAGGTTTTTGTAATATAAAAGAGAGAAGTGTCAAAAACACACCTAAATTATTTCTTTTTTTTTAGTTTCATATCTAAACTATCACTTATTAGTTTGAGAAACAAGATAGTTTAGATATAAAACTCACACTCTCAAAAGTTTAGATATGAAACTCAAAAAATAAATAGTTTAGATTTGTTTTCGACCCTCGTATCAATAGAAAATGAGTTTGTCATAAAGCTAACTACAAAATGGTTGGAATAAATAACAGATGATGTGTTTTCTGGTTAGTCCTAGTCATTGCCTTGTCACACTGTCAATTCATTTATATCTTATTGTCCATGTTTACAATTTACAAATAAATTGTCATGTTCTTGATATCAGAAAATTGAGGCTTCACTTTCTTCAACAATATCTTTTATCAAGATTTTGAGATTATTGTGTGATCGTAGAATTTAAAAACTATAAATAAAGTTGATGGATTACCATTTATTGAAGGAAAAAAAGGGACTATGATCTTTATCTTTATATTCCTTTTTCTTTTTTTATACTTACTCCGTCTGTCTTTATTAACTATTGTGTGATCATAGAATTCAAAAGACTATAAATGAATCATCACTTATTTATGTTTCTTTAGGTTTGTGTCAAATCAAACAATCGACAAATAAAATAGATGGAAAAGGAAATTTTCAATGTCCTTAATTACGTTATTGATTCACGTACGTGTTTTTGGTTGTATTCAATATTTTAATTTCCATCCGTATTTGAAAAACACTATTAGACTGCCTTAAATCATGGATTTCTTAATTAAATTGTTGCTTGAATAATAATATTACTAATTAATAAAGGGCCAGCTGGATGCAAAATTAATTTAGTAGCCTATTTTATACTCTTGACTCTAGTTTGAGTAGCAACCAACTCCCCCCCCACCCCACCCCGTGTGTATTATTTTTATTTTATAAGAATGAGATCTATTTCTTTTTAAATTTTTAAATTTTTATTTTATGTGTGTATGGGGAAGGGGGGATCAATAATCGAGAAAAAAGAACGCTTATACACCTTTTAATTTATATTATATTGTCAGGGGTGACAATGGGGCATGGCAAAACTTGTTTTTTAAAAATCATAACGGATAAAGAAACCCCACGTAACACAACTTTATCATTTTTTCGGTTCCAATTATTCGAGGATATTTTTTTTTTACTTTTTTAGATTCAAATAAAATGAAGCTTGAACAATATCTTTAAAATGTATTTTTTCAATTATATTGATATGAGAAGAATAATAATATTTTATTATATTTCTTATATAATTTTTTAGTATATAAATTTTAATTTTAAAATAAAAATTTGGTCATATTCAATTTAGCTTCAAAGATTAATTAAATTGATTCTCATAAAGTGAAATTAAGTATCGCATAAATTTTTTATTTAAAAAAAAATTAAGATAATCCCTAATTCAATCATCCATTTCGTATTAAAATTGTTGCTTGAATAACACTCACTCCCATCCTTTTTTTTAATGGTTACGTTTCGCTTGTTGAAAATTATATTAAGTCAATTAATTTTTAAAGTTAAATTAAATTAGATCAATTCAACATTTTAAAATTATTTAGTTGTTCGAAAACTATACAAAATTCTTCTCACACTAATATGATGAAAATATATATCTTCAAATATTGATCAAAGTCTATATAGTTTGACATTTGAAAAGTAAAATATGACAAATAAAAATAAACGAAATAATATTAACAACTTTTGACACAAGCGAAACTTCATTAATTTAGTAGTCACATCACACATGCATTCAATATTCCTTGTCACTCATTAACAAAAAAAATCAGGTGCTTAACCCAAACCACGCGTAACGATAGATACATAAATAAATAAAATTATTCGATTAAAATAATTTAAAATTTTAAATGAGACGATAGCAAATTTCTAACACGTAAAACAAAAGATGATGTGTGACCAACTTTATTTTATTTCTGAAGCTATAAACATACCATGTGTGGCCAACTGTTTATTTTTATTTTTTCTGTTGTTTGGATGTTGGAATTAGGATTAGGTTTGGATATTGGAATTAGGATTAGGTTTTTTTTTTTTCTCCTCTTCAATTTGTTTATCTTATTTAAATATGTTTACGAAAATAAAGAAAACTTTACGTGATATGTCGGTAGGATATATCACTTTATGCGACATATAAGTCAGATAAATCATTTTACGTGATGTATCGGGACGTTGGATGATGTATACGAAATCGAGACGCGAAGTATCAGAAAATTGAGTGATGTATTCGAAATCGGAATGTGATGTATCATAACGTTTTGGAATGTGTCCAGATTCCACCAAATTTAAGGAATTTTTGTAATTTTAAAAAGAGTAGAAATATGACGTAATTAATTTTTAACACTATGAAATTTGTGTAAAAATCTCGAAAAATATCGTCTTTCTATAACTAAAAAATAATTTAATTTTGACATTTCTCTTTAATCTTATTGAAATGATTTATAACTACACAAATAATTAAAGAAATATTTTATAAATTACAAATTTAAAAGTCTTTATTAATTAGATAGTGTCACATAAAGTAGGACGAAAAAAGAAAGAGCGTCATTTAGTGGTATTGTGACATTTGATATGTAATGTGTCCATATCATTGCTTAGTCAATTAGCTCCATGAAATAGACTCCTCCTATAGTATACTATATATAAAGCACCTTCCTTCCTTTTTCCTCCCAAATCAATTCTCAAAAAAACTAAATTTATCATCAACAAAACACACACAAAAATACAAGAGAAACAAAAGCACTAAAGAAGAAGAAAAATGGATCCCAACTCAGAGTGCATGGTAAGAACTCTCCCTCTTAAAGAGTTATCAACATTTCTTCATTCTGAAAATTTTCTCTTTTCATTTTGCTCTCATCAGTTTTGCTAATATTTTTCGACTTAATCGTGGTGTTCGAATCAGCTGTTTTGTAATTTTCCTCAATTTTTGTGTAGAATGTTGAAGATTTTCCTCAATTTGTGTGTAGTATGTTGAAGTCTGTAACCATCTCATAAGGCCAAGTACGTTAATTTGGGTAGCAGTGAGATTTGATCCTAGCATCTCTATCTTCTATGATATCGTGTTAAAATGTGTGATTATTTTATTTAATAAAAGTGTGTTTTCTCTAACATCGTCACACATTTTATTTTTTATTCTGTTGGTCCATTATAATTTGTATATTCCATGTGTATATTTTAAAATTTGCTAAAGGATAAGATTTCTTTGGATATTTACTCAATGAGTCACATTATATTGTACTAGCATTGTGCATTTTTGTATTTTATTTTTTTCTCTGTTTGTGTATACTAGTAGTATAAAAATAAGGACAACACAACACGTGTCCACTTTCTAGAACTATCTTTGTGAGACACGTGATTCTCGTTTGTCTGAACCTTTAATATTTGGGCCTCAAAATATCCAAATAGCCCAATCACATCCCTAAAAGTAATGGGCTGAATTATCCATAAAATATGGGTAACTTACATAAATATACTAGTATAAATTATAGGAACCACATATTATAAGTACTAAATAACATCCTATCCCTTCTAGTTTTCTATTTACCAAAAATCCCTTAAAAATGATGTTTGCGGGATACATAGCGTTGTGCACGGGATACATAGGTAAATAAGGGATTTTTGAAATAAGTAGGGATAAATGGATATTAAGGTAAGTAAAGGAGTGTAGTTAAGTAATTTGTCCAATATACTATATTGAAAAAATATTTACCATTTATAGCAATAACATTTTTTTTTACTTGATCACTTTTAATACATATTACTAAGAACAAATTATTATTCACATATAATACAAGTTTTATTGATGGATAATATATTTTTCACACATTTTAATACACTTGTAATACAATGTGTCAATTTCTTACCAAACAAACATAATATATTTAAAAAACAGTTATAATACATATATATTGCATATATAATTCACTTTTAATACATATTGCAGATTTAACATAGTATTGCTATAAATGGTAATAAATAAAAAGTATCACTAAAATCCGTAATTATTTATTAAAAGGCATCCATCCAAATAATTTTTTCCAAATATTATTTTTGGCCACCTCCGCCACAATTTATGTGATATAGTTTAACTGGACATGAAGTTTGAGAAATATATGATGATTTTGCTATGTTCTAAAATTGTCCTTAAAATAAGTGAATTCTTAAATGAAAAGGTATATCTTTGTGGAGTTTTTGTCAAATTAGTGAGACTCAATATGGGTAAAATGTTATAGTGTCATTACCTTACGAAGTTTGTATCAACTAGAGTTAGTTGGTTTAGTTAGAGTGCAATAAAGCTATTGCATTGAGGTCTTGTAATGGAGTTGTTACGAGAGGGAAGGGATTAAGAGGTTAATTCCTAGGATTACAAGAGTTTGTAATCAAAACATTGCTCGTGTTTTAGTAAAGTTGTTGGTGAAATCCTCCTACTCTGGTAGGTCGTGGTTTTACTCTTTTGAGCAAGGAAGTTTCCATGTAAACATCGTGTGTTCTTTACTTACTGGTTTTGTAGTTGTTTACCTTCCGTTCTAGTACTAGTACTAAATCAAGAACCTGGTCTCTTGGCTCGTGGTGGACTCACACAAGCCATCACAATTAATCATGTGAAAAAACTATAACATGAAAACTACAATACAAGAAAAAAATGATGCATTTCAATAGGAGCAAGGGCGAATTTAAGGGTAAAATATGGGGCACGTGAACCCGTGATTTGTATATATTTACCTAGAAGGTAGGGAGTAGGGATCAATTCCCATGTTCTACAAATCGTAGAATCGCCTCTGAGTAGGATTTAATCATATAGTCAACCTAATTGTGCTACTCACCATATCACCTTGAATTGATGTTAGTGTCATTATTTGTTAGGACAAGAAGAAAAGTGTAACACAATCAATGCTGCTCTGCTGCAAGCTGTACATATCCGAATCACGCAACAGAGAAGCACTTGAACCTATTGAGCGTGCTGCCAAACTTGATCCGGAAACAGTCATCATCAACAAATTTCAGGATCGTGATTACAATCGTGTGAACTATACTCTTGTATCATATGTTATTCATGACAGCACAGGCTGTCCCATTTATAGTCCCTTGCATCAAACTGTTGTAGCCATGGTTGCTGCAGCCTATGACGCGATAAACCTTGAGCAGCACTCTGGCGCACATCCTCGCCTTGGCGTTGTGGATGACATTCTCATTCATCCATTGGCGCGAGCTTCACTGGATGAAGCTTCTTGGCTTGCTAAAAAGGTTGCAGCTGATATTGGAAACCGGTTTCAAGGTTAGTAAAAAGTTTGCAACTTTAAATGACCTCTTCTTTTCTATCATGTGATATGCTGTACTGACTTGGAAATGCAAAACGAACCGGTTTTAGAGCTCAAAGTAACTGTATATATGAAATTGCATGCGTTCTTGACCCTCTGACTTTAAATTTTTGATTCGCCTTCTGAATACAGTACCTGTTTATTTATATGCTGCTGCTCACCCAATGGGGAAAGCACTGGACACCATAAGGAGGGAGCTAGGCTATTACCGGCCTAACTTCAGAGGCATCCAATGGGCAGGATGGGCTCAACCAGAGCAGGTACCAGTCAAACCTGATGAAGGTCCAGAGGTGGTGTCTCGTGCTAGAGGTGTCGTGATGATTGGAGCTCATAAATGGGTAGCAATGTACAACATCCCAATTATGTCCACGGATCTCTCAGCTGCTAGACGTATTGCTCAGAGGGTGAGTGCTCGAGGTGGAGGTCTACCCACCGTGCAAACTCTAGGCCTGTTTCACGGTGAGGACTCAACCGAGATAGCTTGCATTCTTCTAGAACCGAACCAAATTGGAGCTGATCGCGTCCAGAACCATGTTGAGACACTGGCATCTCAAGAAAGCTTGGATGTAGAGAAAGGGTATTTTACTGACTTGTCACCTGAAATGATAATTGAAAGATATATGAAACTAATTTCCAGTTCAAGCTGATTTACCAGTGTAACCTGTGTATAAAGCTACTCAACTCTGCCTTTAAGCTTCTGTCAATAAGAGAATTCAACTCATCTGTATTTTCCATTCATTTCAAATGATGTTTGAATGGATCTGAAAATGCATTGACATACCATTCTTTTTTAATGTAATAGAATGGTTACTTTCTAGTGGTTAATTTTCATATTTTATGATTGTATGGTTGTTTGTGAGATTTGCATTACAAAGCAAGAGTCATACATGTTTTTGGTGAACCGGTCTTTCATGTTATGTTAGGTTATATTATATATTCTCTATAATCATATTCCATTGTGGCATCCAAAAAATATTGAGACAAATGATGATGCTATAGAGAAGTTTGACACTACATAATTCATACGGTGAACAGCTAATTTACATTGAGGCTTAATTGATTAATATAAATTTCCATGTCATGTTGACAATGGAGTAACAAGTACTAAAAATTATCCAATGATTCACACCCTTATCCACAAGGAGAAATCAACAAAACCATTGCAATTCTTTTACATGCCCAGAATTACATTCCAAAAGTTTTTATATTGTTAATAAATATGCAAGTGATAAGAGTAGGGATTAGTACTGAACTTGAAAGACCATTGCCAACTGCGAAAAGAAAAGAGCAAAATTTTACATTTGAAACTGTGATCTATCCATACAAATCATGTACAATTTGGGGTCATCTGAACTCTCACCTATGAGACAAAACTACATCTCAAAAGGCACAATCACTTGTGATTTTCTTTGATTAGTTATATAAAGAACATAATGAACAATGAGAAAACAACGTTAGTAATCTTTAACTCTTAGTTGAGCATTGTTTACTACGAAAATCTTCAGATAGCAGTTTGTTCATTAACTCTTGCAACCTGTTGGCTCCAGGACCAGGCCTAAACACCGAGTCGTCTCCTATCACAGAGCAGGGATCAGCTCCATTAGCTGAGGTTCCATTACACCATGCTCCTGGTGCAAAACGATGTGTACGACCAAGTAATTCTTTGTCAATCTTGTCTAAGACAGGATCATCCTTGCGGAATTTTCGAGCAAATGGTGCACTGCTATTAACCATTTTGTTGAAGTCCTTCACTGTCAGTGAAACAGGATGTTGCTTGGGAGGGGTGTCCCAGGCAATGTAGTGCAAATCATGGCCTATTGCAGTGCTACGGAACTCTTCCGTGTTGCAAATTACTGTGTGAAAGTAACCTTCTGGTGAAGAAACAAAATTTGCATAGTACATGAGCAGAGTTCTTGGAAAGTTATCCCATCCCCATATGCAGTACTCCACAAAAGAGCGTGTCAAAACCACCCAAGCTGAGCCTAACCATCAAAAAGAAGAACTCTAGTTATAAGAATCAGATGAACAAAAGTTTCAAAGTGCATCCTTCTTTAATAATTTCAAAAGGAGAGAAAAATACTGTGGCTAGAAGTCAAGTCCTCTTAATATATCATCACTAGCAGGGCAGATCATGAACATGTAAGAGAAAAATATATGTACTAAATTTGGTCTGTGAGTCTCTGGTTATTAGTTTCTTGTATTTCAAAACTCAAGAAAAAAGCACAAACTGAACATAACAGGTAAAGACATAATCCATGTGCCATTAGTTGGGTCCACTTCCAACTGTTAAATAAACTTTACCTGTAAACAATGTAAAAGCTGTAGGTAGTGATCGCCGTTGAGAAGTTGTGGCAAGGTCAGATTTCTTGGACAAATAAAGACCAGGATCAATAATAATAGGTTTAGCTCTCTGGTTCCTACAACACAACAACAGCACCCAAATTAACATTTCAAGTATTTTATGTACAAATAGAAAAATATCTTGCTTGGGCACTTTAAAATTGAAAATTTTAACTCACTTACAGTTTCCACCCATGAAGCAGCATATTTTCAATAAAATTCAGGTTTCTGGACATATTAGAGAAGACATGGAGCAAATCTGCAACATTTAACAGACAAATGAACTTCATTTTCTGTGAAAGAAAGGAGTGATTGAAAGAGCGAAAAGCTAATAAATTACACAACGCCCTAGATTCTAGAAACTAACATTTTAAAAAGATTTATTATGAAAAAATAATAATTAAACAACAGATTTTTGGTTTCTTTCATATGCATTCGTGATAAAGTACCTTCTAACCAGTAACCAACTAGAAAAGTCCAATCAAAAGACATAAGCCGACAATTGGATCCCAGTATATGGAACAACCATTTGCATCACTTGCCAATGTATCATTTCTTCCTATCTCTTTCAATTTCATGCAGAAGGTTATAATGTCCACATGAGACTATCAATCCTCTTTTTAGCGAGTGCTATCATATGGTAGGTGAAGCGCATCAGCTCCTCGCAAATGTGCATATACTCCACTATCTCATCCCCCTTTGGCATCCCAAACACCACCTTATGCCCGCAAGTTTCCATCTTTAAAAGCAAATGTAAGCGCCATAATGCTGATGATGCAGGCGTAACAGATTTGGTGAACTTACTAGTGGGACAAAGGAATTGTGGGCAGAAAGGAAAAAAGGTTCAGGAATTTGTTGTTTCGAGTGGTAGAGGATGAAGGTTGTGGGATGACAGATTGACGTTGAGGATAGGGAGGAACTTCAAAGCAAGACTCTAAGAAGGTTTCTTGTAATACTTAAACTACACAAGATAGGTGATTAATTTGGAGTGTAAAGTCTAGGAAGGTCTTGTTTATTAACTCTAAATATACGTAGTTTCACGCTAGGATCCCCCTATATCTGCAAAGTTTTCATGCCTTCATATCCACAAGAATACTATTTATGGCACATGTTCCGTCTTCTACAGTTTAAACTTCTTTAAACTTCTAAAACACGTTTGATTCGGTATTATCTCCACAACATTTGACATTTTAACTCTCTAAACTAAACATTAAGATGGAGATAATCTCAATTCATGCTAAATGATCTGGAAGTTTGGCGGAGAAACTTTCCCGTCCGTGGCACCTGAATGCAGCATTTTCTTACATATTTTTTTAAACCAAAAAGAAACAGGTTCCCTTATTTCCTGCTACTTACACCTTTCCTCCCTTATTACAAAGGCACTTTTTCTTCCTTGGCCCTATGTCTCTATTATCAGTGTCATGTGAAGAAGTCTTTCCCTACTATTTTCTAAAGATGTCACCCAATAATAAAGTTTTCCTCGCACTTGTCAGTATTTATTGTTTTCTCCACCAAATTGAAGGGCAGAATTGTTATGGTTACTGTTTCAATATGTGTGCATTGCATAACTTGAACGGGATTGTTCTATGTTCTTGCGAGAAGAGAAAATGTAGGGGTCAGGAAATCACAGGGACAAAAACATTGATCCAAAAGGATTTAAATGCTACTATTTATTTAGCTTTAGATGTTGTTATCAACTTCCAAATACTCTTCTTTTTCCAACTTCAATCAAATATAGTCCAAACGCCTTCACACATTGGCCGGGAAACTTTTTTATCTCCTTATATGGTATTGGGCAATCTTGATATTATGGTTGAGGGAATGAGTTGCCGATGATCCCACACAAGTCGAGAAAATGAGTTCCCAAATGTCCATTTTTAACATGATATGAGAGTTAAGCCATCCTCATTCTTAGTTTTACCTAATGACGGGTGCTCATGTTATTGTTCATGCTCCAAATATCCAATTCTGGGCATGTGGAAATGTCCCACATTAATTGGGGTAACAGATTGTCTCCTCATATGGCCATGGCAATCCTCATTTCATGAGCTAATTCTTTGAGTTACTTTAGGGCCAATATACATTTTCTTAAGAGGTACAATCAAAATATCTAATAATGTTTAATTGGTTGAGTGGGATGTTGAGGAGGATCTGCATTTGTTGGAATAGAGAAAATTCACCAGTAAGATATATTGTGTGATCACTAAAAATGATATAGAAGAGAGAAATTGGCAATCAAATAGTAAATGAGAGATAGGAGAAGTAAATTACTTATTGCTATTTAATTGTTTTGATAATCCAAACGCATATGCAAGACAGTGCTCCTGTAAGCACAAGCACCTCTTGACAACAGTTTTACGCATAGCCTCAAAAGTTCATTTGATAGATGGATTGCACCTAAAGTTGTATTGCCCATCAGAAATATGATTGCTTTTAACCATTTATATGTCTAAGAGTCCTTTTTTTGAATTCTGTAAGTAATTCCTTGAATTTGTCTCTTTACTTATTTTTACCACCTCCAACTTTGTTATTCCAGCCCAATTCTCTTTGTTCTTGATATTTTGATAACCTTCTGTATGTGCTTGATACCTCAATCAATTTCATTGAGAACGCAAAAGATTTGTAGGTCTTAACTAGTTAAAAGTCAAACTTGAATTGAGAATTCTACTTCCCTATTTTTTTGTTTTAATGCACATTCCTACCACCTCCCCCAAACATCAGCATAAGTTATCTTTCATATTTTGAGCCATGAGATCCAAGATTTTAATGCCCCAAACCCCTGCATTGAGATGAAGCCGTCATAATGATCTATTTGGTTCAACAAGCGGAAGACCCTCGCAATTGTCCTACATGGCAAAACTATAACTAATTTCCATAAGAACAGCTCTTAAGCATGATAAGGAATGGACAACCAAACCAACCTTGTCATGCAAGGTTGATACTCACAGACTATTTTCAGCATCATAGACAATAACAACACATAAGTCTTATATGATGTTGTTGTCCATGACGCTGAAAATAGCTGGTGAGTATCAACCTTGCATGTCATTTCAATTTATAGTTTCATTTACCAATCTAAACGCAAAGAGGATTATAAGACTCTTATAGATCACCATGGATTGCCATAATAATCCGCTTTGCGCTTAGATTGGTAAACGAAACTATAAATTGAAATGACATGGTTTTTTTACCCACATTAAATGGCGCTTGACATATGTAAGTGGATTTCAATTTCCATTATGTTCAGAAGTGGAACCAAGTGCATCCTTGTGGTCATAGGCTTGCAAACTAGAAACCACGTTAGATCTTCACCCCTTGTTGTTAATTTTACTTTATTACTACCTCCCTCCAATATAAATGAACCTTCTAGACTAAAGCACAATGTGAGAGAAGAAAGTCTAAATGTGATTATTGCATTTGCTTTGTTAGAAATATTTTAAAGTGATTGTTGAAATATTTGGGAAGAATATAAAGATGGCATTCAAAACCCGTATCATAGGGTTGTAAGGTGCCTTGACAGTTGGAATATCACTAAATTTAGCATTAAGGAAGAACGATCTTTTTATGGATTAAGCTAATCTGAAAAGTGGATCAACCATCAAAAAGCTATCTGATTTGTCAAACAAATAAACTTTATACATTGACTTAATCACCACTTCATCAACACAATTTGACTCTTCCCTGCTATCATACCGAACACTATCGAACAAGTTCCTAAGAATGTCAACCACAGAAGGTAGGCACACCAGCAGGGACTATAAACTAGGAATAATAGAACCTATTGAACTACTTCTCAACAAAAAGAACCTAATCAACAAAGCTCATTCATTCAATTTTCTTTTACACGTTTTTAGGCATTTTCCAAAAGAGAGCTTCAGCAATAGATAAAAAGCTTACTTGAAGGGACCCTAGAGAATAGGTACTTGCTCTGTAAGCTGGTTAAAAACCTGTCACTACATTTTAGTGTCTCGATCACTGTAACAATAATTCTACCGAATATGTCATGCTAAATCATCCTAAGCACGAAGTCTAAACATTGCAATAATTAGGATGTCCTAATCATGTAAATTAGCAGTGAATGTACCTAATGCACTAATTGCACTAACAACTATCTACCAGTAGTAGACAAAATGTTCTGCAAGGGTGAATACTTTTTTTTTTATTTTAGCTGTAATCTGTAAACTGTATTGAGAGGGAATATTTTAAGGGTGATATTGATACTCTAGAGGAGGGAATAGTTTGCACTTTGCACACTAGGTTCTGGAATGATAGGTGGTTGAACAACACTATCCTGATAAATGGTTACCCCAGCACTAGCAATTATCATGTGAACCAAACTCCAGAACAGGAGAATAACACATGGAGTCTTCTTCTGAGAAGAAAACCTATAAGGCTATAAGACTGTGAGATTGTTAATATGAGCAAACTGTTATATAGGCTAGAAGGTTACAAGACAATATGTAGGCACCAGACAGGCTAAGATGTGGCAATGATAAGGAATGCATATATTCAATGAAAGCTGTCAATTCCAGAATATGTGCAGTGTGACCTGATTGATAACTAGCCATGGAAGTTGATATGGAAGATCAAGCTGCCAACACTCAGCTGGAGTGCTGGACAGCCCTTTATGAAGCATGTTCAAACCAGGACAATCTCAGTAAAAGGAACATTCACATTGTCAACAGATGTTATATGACCCAGCAGAATTTTGAGTCAAACAACCACATATTCTTTCACTGAATGGTGGCTTCAGACATATGGAATGAGCTCTTCCTGTCTTCGGGCTGAGCTAGGGAATACCAAAGAGTACTAAAGAAGCAATTGAAGGATTGGTAAGTCCATCAATCAAGTACGAAAGATGATCGCTACAAGTATTTTTTGGTGTGTCTGGACAGAGAAGATGTTTTGATGGTTTATCAACTCCAATCCATTTCCTTAAGGCTCGATATTTAGTATATTTATAAGTTGGCATAATGCCACACCTATTTTTTGCCCACTGTTAGCTCTCTAGTCCTAACATAGTCTCTGATGTAAAGCAGCTAACAATGTTTTTTTTACTTATTTAACTTTTGTATATTATGCATCCACTAGATGCCAGATATGAAATTTGTCATTACTCCACCAAAAAAATAATGTTGCAACTGGACCTTCAAAAGTTCAAATAACCAAGTAAAAAGAAACTAATAAAGAGTATATAAAGAAATATATGATCGACGACCTATAGCACATGGAAGTAGCACACATACCATCTTGAGTCATCAGTGGATAATCTGAAGCACTAAGATTAATAAACCAGTCCCACTTTGCACTTTCCTTCAGCAGAATAGATATAGCTTGAAGGGTACAAGCAAACATCGTAGGGCCCTTATAAGTCACTAAATTTGATTGTGCCATTACTCGAACATTCTCTACTTTGCGGAACGTGGGATCATTCTTCACCGATATTGTTAAGTTCAACCTTTCTCTAGGTGGAGCCTCAAGATCCATATGTAAAATATACTGATTCCTCGGGTGATAAACTGCTTGCAAAGTCCTCATCATTCTGTGACTATCACCCTTTGTGCCTGATATGAGATAAGCAAACCTAGGTGGCTCATTTTTGGCAAATCCATTTGATTGAAATGACTGGAAATCAGATTCCACAAAATATCCATCCGACTCAGCAGGCCTAGCAAAAGAAACCATATCCAACTGCACTTGATCTCTTCCATAGGATGATGAATATAACCCAAAAATCGTTGTTGTGAACAGCGTAATCGACACAAGCAAGCTCACAAAGAATGGTATTTTCCAGTGTCTATCGCCATATACCCTTCCCGAGTAAGAATTACCATTTTTATCATTAAACACTCTTCCTGAATAAGAATTGGCATATTTCCTCATGCTCAATAACCAGTATACAAAAGAACCCAAATTTTACAAATGAATTGCAAGCAAAAAGCTTCCAAGACTCAAGCTTTTCGCCTTGATCTCCTCGAAAAAACGAAAAGGATGGAACTTTACCATCAAAATAAAAAAAGGATGATATGGGCTATCAGCAGAAATGGTTGTTTCTGTAGAAACAGCACTAAAAGCTCAAAAGCTTCCAAATTTCCACCGACGAAAAAGTAAAATTATTGTTGTTAGGTTTTTACTATGCAAAGCAACTAACCATTACAAGTAAACTAACCTATAAAGGCAATGCTGAAAATTTAAAAAAAAATAAAAAATGTACGACTAAATTGTGGTGGAGTACAGAAAAGGGGAAAAAACATATGAAAATATCTAAACAAATTCAAACAAAGTAATCAGATTTCACACAAACAACAAATAGATTCCTCTGCTTAACCCCACTTTCCTAAACCTCAGATCTAATGACCCATTCAAACAAATTAGTTCAAGAAATTAACTTTAAGCCTATGGGTTTCAGGACCTCACAGAACTTATATCAAACAGTTGGTGATCTAACCAATAAAAGAAACTTAAAACCCATATGGGTTTGATTCAAGAACTGGTCTTTTAGCATAAAAGTCCAAAAAAATTGCAGAAAAATGAATTGGGTAGGGGGAAAAAGGCAGCAAAAGTTTAAAGAACCCCCTTTTAGCTGAATTAATCAGAAAAAAAAAACTGATTTTGCTGTGTTGCAAGATTAGAGAAAGCTGGGGTTTGAAAGCAGGAGAGCGAGAGATGACCGTACAGATTGCTTAAAGTGTAGGTAATGACCTAATTTGTGTATGATTATACGCTTGATTAGTACAGTATTATATATATAATGGAACTGTTAATTTGGAGTTAAGAACAAGAAAGATAATGTTAATAGTACTAGTTAAAATAAGCAAAAAGGGATTAGTAATAAACTACTTGTTGGAGGTAACAAGAAAGTATAGAGGGGTCTTAGGTTTCTTCACTTGTAAGTTCAAAGGGATATATGCTCCGTCCGAGAATGTGGTGTAATGAATGAAACTGCTCATTTTTTACATAAATTTTTTGATAGGAAATGTTTTCCCTCCAAAAAAATCTTATACAGTGCAAATTTAGATTAATCAAACTCCAATGTGATCTGCAGATTTTGAAGCCGGATAAAAACCAACTTTATTTTTTGGATATATGCAGAAATTTGATGTTTTTCATTTTGAATGTTAGTTTTAACTTTTTACCCGGTGAGTTCTGATGTGTTGAATTCTTTCTTCTTCTTTTTTTTAGAAGTTAAAGTTTTTTTCATTTATACATTTAATTGTGGTGAGTTGTGGCGTGTTGAACTCTATCTTTTTAGAAGTCAAATATTTCTTTTAATTAAATATATGTAGAAACTTAATATTTTTAATTTTGAATGTTTAAACCGTTTTTATTTTTTAAGTTGTGGCGTGTTGAATTCTATTTCCCTAGAGGTTTGAAGATTTCTTTACCTGTATATTCAATTAAACATATGCAGAAATTTAGAGTTTTTGGTTATGAATCTTAGTTTTATGTTGTGAGTTATGATGTATTAAATACTTTCTTTGATTTTAACCCAAGTGATGGACTCTGATTTTAACATGATTGATAGTGTCAAAATTAAACATATGTTGAGGAGATGATTGTGGTTTTGTGAGTATCACTTACTATAAGGTAACCTAATTCCGTTGGAAGGATTGTTGCGCATTGTTTTATAATGTGTGGTATTATATTGTATTGTGTTGAATTAATAATATCACACACTAATATCTTGAAAGATAAATTTACCGAAAAAAGTAGAATATGTGATAGATCTAGGATAAATATAAAATGAGATTGTTAATAACAAATAAAGACAAGGTAGGGGGAAAACATAAGATAACAACACTTGAATCAATTGTTACACAAAAAATAGGACTTTTTGTTGTTTCCTATAATATACCATACAATAAAATTAACTATTAAAATAAATAATATATTTAAACTAACAACACGATATCATAGTATTTGACCATTCAAAGAAGTTGTTACTAAACTACCTATTATTGGTGTAACAAGAAAGTAGAGGTCCTAGATTTCTTCACTTGTACATTTAAAATAGGATATATGCAGGAATTTGGAGATTTTAGTTTTGAATGTTTGTTTTTTATATTTTTGACTTGTTGAACTCTATTTTTTCTTGATTTTAACCTAATAGATATGTTCAAAATTAAGCATATGTGAGTGAGAAGATGATTATAGTTTATAACTTTATAACTTCTGAGTGTCACTGAAATATGTGTCATTGCCAAATAAAATTGATTTCATATTCATGAAGATTTGAACCTGAAACCTTTAAATTAAAGATGAAATACTATCTAATTTACCACAATTTTTATTAGACCGTCCTCGAATACGAATAAAGTGATTTTAAAACAAATGCTTTTTTGAGGTAATGCAACAAATTCAAAATTTATGTACTTTCATAGTAATGACAAAGAACTTTCACCTAACAGAAATTTGATAATTCTTTGGGTCTAAAATAATTACTTTGTACAGAGAAGTTCACCAAACTACAATTTGATCAGATTATAAAATAGGCTTTGGGCATAATTATGTCGATAATTTTAGCTATGGTGTAGACGAAAGTAAATATTTTTAAAAAGTTATACACATGAAAGATTCACCTAACTCTTTTTAAAAATAAAAATAAAAATAAAGTCTAACTCATTTTTTCAAATGATCTCATGACTAATAAATTATTCAAAATCATATAAGAAAACAAAAAACATATCATCTCCATCGATATGATATTATATATATTGGAAGAAATTGTGTCATTCTTGGCTCGCTAATCAAGTTCTAGCGAGTACTTTAAATTTTTTTACTGTTTAGTCCTTTTTTTAGGGGTTTGAGTTTTATAAATTGTTCATGGAACAAAAATTCACACTTCGATTATGAATTCGAATAACATGAATCATTCTTGAAGTTTGATCTCATAAAGGTTTGAACTCCATGAATTATTCATCGAGATTAAAACTCATACAAATTTTCACACTTAATGAATTGTGAAATGTAAACTCTATAAATTGCTCATGAAATTTGAACTGATAAAGATTTAAATTCCGTGAATCGCTCGTGGACTTTAAAACTCCAACAAATTATCACACTTGGATGAAAGTTTAAATCCTAACATTTTTTTGAACTTCATCACATTGCGTAGAATTTGACTTACCAAAAGTTCGAACTTGAACATCATGTGACTAAGTTGTTTCACGTTTTACCTACGAATATTATCGTCCAAATATTATTTCCATCACAAAAGCAATTATTTTTCAACTACTTCTCAAATTATTATAACTAAATATATGTAATTGTTTTTCAACTACTTTTCAAATTATTAATCATACTACTATGGAATATATGTAATTATTATTAATGGATCTTGTCTGTTGGGCTTTTCAATATTGTACACTTCTTGTTTGATGGAGACCCTGCACATTGCAGACAAAAATGCAAATTTTTTGAAACTTGTACTATCAATCTTTGTCCTAATTATTTTAGTAGTTTTTTTAATTTATTATCACTTCTTCCGTTTCAAAATAAATATTATCTCAATTTTAAGAAATTCAAAATACAGTGTTATCAAGAATTTTTAAACAATTTTATACTTCATTTTTTTAGTAGTGTTCAATTTTTACTAGACATTTATTAGATAGAAATAGTTTAGTAATTAGTTGCATTGATTTCTTAATAAACGTAATATTTGCTAAGATGACACTTATTTGGAGATAGAGGAAGTATCTCTTTTATCTTTGGCAAAGTATCATTTTATAGCTCGACTTTAAGAAAAGAACTTGTAATAGTGTTTTGTATGGATGTGATTGTTTTCTGACCGAAGTGCATGAATATCCAATTTTGATATTGTCATTTAATTTGTTTTCGCGAAGTAAGTTTTGTACATATTCCCATTTCAAACAATGTTTGAAATTTTATATGAGTCAAGTTCAAACACACGTGATTGAAGTTCAGTCATTTTGCTTCCCTCAACCATTTTTTACTTAAAACTTCAATTATATATGTCTAAAGGTTAACCATTTTTGCCTAAACTTAGAGTAAAAATACATGAACTTTACTTATTAAGCCTAATTTTAGACACCACATATTCAAATAGATATATACACAAAAATTTAAAAGATAAATTCATATAAAATAGCAGTGTCAAAAAAGGTGTCCAAAAAATGGATAACTCTTGTTATCCAATGAGTTGGGCTTCAACAAGGTATAGTAAGTTCCATGGTGGGCTTGGCCTATTATAATGGATAGATGAAAGAATACTTGGGTCTAAATTCCAATTGACAATAACCACTTTCATTTAGGAAAAACTATTTTATTAGACATATATTCATACCTAGATACATACAGTTTTGCTATCAGATACATCAAAATAGAGAGGGACGAGTGAGATGGGTGAAATAATCATGTATTCCAGATACATAGGAGAGTGGCGAGCGAGATGAGAGGGAGACGAGCGAGATTTATAATGTATCCTAGATACATGCGAATCCACTTGAATACAGTGTATCTTAAAATAATTACACTTGATTTTGGCCTTATGTATCTCGAGATACATGTATCTGGATATACTTTAAGCACACCAAAATATGATAAGATTCGTAATATAAAAAATCCATTTGTAGAAGTTTGAATTTAGTACATCATATTAAAATTCTATGATAGTGAATTTCGAATATCAACACATTAAACAGATATTTTTCGTGTTTTGACTAAGGATATTTTAATCTAAACTTTAATTTCACATTATTATTATAAGCAAATATAAGTATGAATAGACAAATGGAAACGGCTCTATTTTAGTTTTTACTCCATATCGGTCAATAATTGTGACTGGAATTGGTAGGTATATATCCATTTACTTTTTTTGTTTGATTGAAAAAATATTTCCCATTTAATTGAAACTTTACAGATCATTTATTTGGCTTATTATCGTTATTATTCTAACTACATAAATTTTAGACTTACTGAATAAGTAATATCACGATCACTCAATTAATAGTTATTATCTTAGAAATTCATTTTTTTCATTGAAGAAAATTGAAATCAAGTAAAAAAAGTGACATTTATGAGATAATAATCGTTAGTTGTGTGACTATCTGAGAAATTCAACCTATAAAACTACAAAATTATTTTGACGCGACTCATTTTCGCTAGGTGAATGAATCAAAATATCATTGATGAATACAATCACAAACGAATCTAAATAGGGTCAAACCATCTCATTTATCAACTCAATAAATACCATCGGGACATTAGGCAACCCAAAGGACATATAATAATTCAATTCAATTCTTAATTAAATTAAAGAAAGTAGGCTAAACTACTTGGCTAGGTAGAGTGAACATTTTCATGTGAAATCACATAGTAGGTAGCCGCTAAATTAATAAAAACGAATTTAATATACTAATTATTTCAAATTTTCATTCTAATCTGTAATTCTGACTAAAAACATTTAACCTTCCACTAATTGAAATTTGCACTTTTTAATCTCTCTACTTGTGAATCTTTACAAATTTACTAAATTATTAGTCTTCATACCATTATTTTACCCATCGTTATGTTAAATTAATTAGTGATGTTACTCCGTACTAAAGAGTAATATCTTTTCTTAAAAGTAATCTAAGTACAATATTTTTCCTACATTAAAAAGATAAAATAAAGTGTTACACATTACCCTTATGATTCTTAAAAACTTATGTTAAAAAATTCAGTCTCTTTTTCATAAAATTGACTTGATGCCTCCTTATAAATTGAGTCCGGAATCTAAATAATGAATGAAAAAAAAAATGAAATTAATGTGTCAGAATAAAATCAACAAAAACTATATACAACACACTAAATTATTTTCTTATTTTCATCCATCATTTAGATTTTGAACTCTCATGATTCATGTAATATACTTTATGAAGTTAATTCTGAGTATATAATTTATAACATGCTACACAATGTTGATATGCTACTAATAATTAATTATGTAGACACACATTACAACAGACATCATATTATTAGCCAATTGACATTTATATCAATTCAACAAACATGTTTAGAGACTTGTCACTATCATTGGTCTATATATATAATAAAAAAATAAATATTGGAATTGTAAATTAAACATTACAAGCTGGCATCAACGAAATCAATAATATATACAGTTAATATATCAATGAACAAACCTTAAATCCATTGGATTCTAAATTTCTAATTAAAGGAAAAAAGGTACTAGTAATAGTTATGCTACTATATATTTACTACTTAAGTTAGGGGACACATTATAAATATACGCAGTAAATTAGTGGTTTACATAATTTAAAAAGATTAAAAAAACTTTGTATTATATTAGAAGATTAGTGGTCATTTGTTCAAGTTTTTGAGAAGTTAAAAATATTTAGTTTTTAAAAAAATGATTGACGTTTGACCAACTTTTTAGAAGAAAATAAGTATAAAGTGTAGTAAAAGTGATTTATCAGAAGCTAAAAGAAAATATTTTTTACCCAAAAACACTTATAAAAAACTATTTTGAAAAAAATATTCTTATAATATAAGCACTTCTAAAAGTCCGACGGATTGTCTAGGAAATATAATTCCCAAAATAACTTTTAAAATTTATTGATCAACACAATTTTTATTTTATTTTATTTTTAAAAGTTTGGTTAAATAGGGGATAGTCATTCAAATCCCCAAAAATATAAAAAAAAAAGTAGGCCAACTATATCCAAGCTTGACTTTTTGGGTATTTATTCAACGTAATTATACTTTCATTTCAAACATTTAAAAGGAGGAATTAAAATTTTACCTAGTGATAATTGAAAAAATTTACAATGGTAGGGCCAATCAATAATAGTTGTGTGAAGCTCCATTCTCCTTTTGACACTTGGATAGTGGATCCATTTTTTTTACTTTTTTACTATTCTTTTTCCACTCACTCTTCTTTTCTTTCATTTTTTTTTAAATTTTTTTTCTCATGAGTCCTAATAAATATCTAACTCCCAACTATATAAGTAAATAATTGATATAATTAATAAAAATACTAATATTTTTTTTTTGTCAAATGAAAACGTTCACATGACTGAATATTAAAAATAATCTTATTATTCAATATTGTTAATAGTATAAAATTAACTAAAAAAATCCAGTTTCTTAATTATTAGCATTTTTCAAAAATTAAATTTATTCAAATTTATTATTTGATAGCTCTTTTTGTTTTGTCTTAGACTTTAGTTTATGTGCAGTCATTATCTTAACATAGATTATCAGTTAATTTTTTAAATTTTTTTAGTTTACAATCTTTTTAAAATACTTTAATGGAAAAACGCTAAAGAAATAAATTTGTAAGTGAATGTGAAGACCTCTTGATATATATAAAACGTATAATAATAATAATAATAATAATATATAATGAGTAGTTAATTTAAACGTTGTCGAAACCAATTGATTCTTGAAGAATGAATTAAGTATTTAAAGTTTTAATTCAAAAGACTTAAATTTCACTAATGTGATTTGCTTTACCCTGCATAATTTTTTCAAATCGTTTATAAATTCGTCCTGGTTGTTATTAAAAAATATTGAACAGTAAATTTATTTTTAAAATTAATAGTTCTAAAAGTTTTTAAATAATTTAACAAAAAATATGTTCATCTATATTTTTTTATCAGATGTAATAATTATTTAATTATACATTTAAAAAATAGATATTTATTAGGAGTAAAAAAAAAAGAAAAGAAAAGAAAAGAAGAGAAGAGTGAGTGGAAGAGAAGTGGTGGATAGCATGTAAAAAGTAAGAAAAGGGCCCACTATCCAAGTGTCACAAGAACAATGGAGCCTCACACAACTATTATTGGTTGGACCTCTACCATTATAAAAATTTTCGTAATAATTACACTTTTATCATAATTAGAAGTTTTAGGTTTAAGTTACTTCATTTTTTGACGCGACTTTAAATTTAATTGATATGAGCACAAATATTTTACTATTAATTTCATTAAACAAAATATTGCCTTCCATTAATCGTCAAGATAGTAATAATTGTGTGTGCATGTGGAAGACGTTGATATATCTAAGTCAACCCTTGGATTAGGTTATTGACTTTCAAGAAATTACTAATATAAATAGTTAATTAAGTTGCAGAAATGTTGTTATTAGGTAGGTGGCTTTTATTTTTTTTCTTATTTCGTATTCGATATCCGCATTGAAGTCTGACAAAATCTTAATTAGCGCCAAAAAATATACTAAACATTTCCATCAAAGGCGACTGCATATCCAGAAACTCAAACTCGATATCTTTGATTAAGGAAAACCGAGCGGACCCATCATCTCCGAGTTTCAAAGGTGTGGTTGAACCCAAAGGTTTTAAAACATTGAAGTTTATGTTTTGGAAAATAGAATCTTGAAAATATATACGTAACTCCAAGCTGCAGCAAAGCTGTAAGAGATGGCCTGAAACTGGCTAAGAAAAGACAGGCCACAGAGTCATAAATTAAAACAATAGTATCTTTTGAGAGTGGTACTATACAGTACTTCTACTGTTCAAATTTATATCGCATAGTACTATAAGTTATAATAATTGATAATTTAAAATATTTTATCCATATAATAATAGTTGTTCATTATATTATTTTGAGATGTTTGACAAGAGAAAATGATCAAAATGGTCCTTAATGTATGGGCTTTGATTCCATTTGGTCCTTAATGTATGGACTTGATGGAAATGGTCCTTTATGTATCATAAGTTGTGATCA
The DNA here is from genome assembly GCF_000226075.1 of Solanum tuberosum. NCBI lineage: Eukaryota > Viridiplantae > Streptophyta > Magnoliopsida > Solanales > Solanaceae > Solanum > Solanum tuberosum. The sequence goes on from NW_006239170.1 coordinate 621,388, forward strand.
ATTTGGTCCTTAATCCTAAAATTAATATTTATTTTTTTTGCCGTCAAAATACACGAAATATGTAAAAGATGCGCTCGTTCAAAACTTTCCTTCCCTTGTTTCCAAAAATTCCAAAAGGGCACATCAATTTTTTTTTAACCAAAAGGGCAAAATCGCTCCTGACGGAGCGATTTTCTTCTGACAAAATTGACGCCGTTACTCTTTTAAAAAACATAAAAATCGCTGCCGGTGCAAAAAAAAAATTCTTTTTTCTTTAAAATCACTATTGTGAATTTTTTTTTAACAACTCTGCCCCAACAACGTTTAAAAAATATAAATAGCTGTTATAGCAGCCATTTTCTTAAAAAAGTTTTAATTTTTTTTTATTAAAAAATAGAAATAGCTGTTATAGCAGCCATTTTCTTAAAAAAGTTTAAATTTTTTTAATTAAAAATTCCGATGTGAGGACTGCTTAAAAAAAATAATGGGAAATCGCTCCACGTGTAGCGATTTTAGTTAAAAAAAAATTTTATTAAAAATTCCCGATGTGTGGACTGCTTAAAAAATAATGGGAAATCGCTCCACGTGTAGCGATTTTAGTTAAAAAAAAATTTTATTAAAAATTCCCGATGTGAGGACCGGCTTAAAAAAAATAATGGGAAATCGCTCCACGTGTAGCGATTTTAGTTAAAAAAAAATTTTATTAAAAATTCCCGAGGTGAGGACTGCTTAAAAAAAATAATGGGAAATCCCCCCCCCCCGCGCGGGAGTTTTTTAAAAAAAAAATCACAACAACGATTTTAAAGAAAAAAGAATATTTTTTTTGGACCAGCAGCGATTTTTATGTTTTTTAAAGGAGTAATAGCGTCAATTTGTCAGAAGAAAATCGCTCCGTCAGGAGCGATTTTGCCTTTTGGTTAAAAAAATTGATGTGCCCTTTTGGAATTTTTGGAAACAGGGGAAAGAAAGTCTTGAACGAGCATATCTTTTACATATTCAGTGTATTTTGACGGCAAAAATAAATAAATATTAATTTTAGGATTAAGGACCAAATTGATCACAACTTATGATACATAAATGACCATTTCCATCAAGTCCATACATTAAGGACCAAATGGAATCAAAGCCATACATTAAGGACCATTTTGATCATTTTCTCTGTTTGACAATATGTGTCCACTTTATGAAATCAATGAATAATTTTACACTTAGTTTCTAATTTACCTTTATCATTAATTATAATCATTTTCTTATTATATTTTTCAAGACATAGTTTATTACTTCTTCCGTTTACTTTTACTTGTCACATTTTGACTTGATACACCATTAAATTTTTTATTTTTTTTTGATAACCGAGAAATCCGTATGTGACCCGCCCTTTGGACCAATCACAGCCTTCTAAACTCAGTAGATAATGGGCCCGCCTCTCTACCCTTCTCCACTTAAATACCAAACTTTGCTTTATTAAAAAATAATTATTGGTATAAGTATTTTACCAAACTATCCCTATTAAATGATGTTTAATATTAAGTAGTGAAAAATGATTTGAAGAAAGAATATTTAATGAAATATAATTGTCTTTTCCTGATATACCCCTTAACTTTGTCATTTAGAGCTGATATACCTCTCGTTATAAAAGTGGCACATATATACCCCTACTGTTATACAAATGGCTCACATAACCCTTTTCCTCTAACGGAAGTGAAAAAATTAATTTTAGTTTAATTTTTTAAATTATTTTAAAAAATATAATCCCATATGGGTATATTTAATCCTCCTCAATCACATATTATTATTTTTTAACTTTTTTTTTTGTTTCAATGACTAATTTAGATTTATTATTTTGATAGTCAAATTTATTTAAGTTTTGCTAATATTCTTGTAAAATTTATTATAGATGACCCAATTTTTTTCTTCAAATACAAAAATTAAATTACAATATATCCGAAAAATAAGTTTTAAATTATAATATAGCCACACAAAAAAATAGTTTTAATTTTTTTTCTTTACACTAAGGAATGAAAGAAAAAATAAAATAAGAAAAAGAAACTCAAATAATGATAATCAAAAAGTCAAAAAATAATTTATGCCCGAAAAAAATGAAAATATACCTTGAAATTTTCTAGAAAAATCATATATACACCTAAATATTTTTTTAAAGAAATCAAAAGTAAAAAATATAAATTTAAAACTAATTTTTTCACTTCCGTTAAATGAAGGGTATATGTGAGCTCATTTTGTAACGGTAGGGTATATGTGGGCTGTTTATATAACGGTAAGGGTATTTATGAGCCACTTTCGTAACGAGGGGCATATAAAGTCCAAATGACAAAGTTGAGGGGTATATCAAACCCTTTTCCCTTAATAATATATGAATTAGTTATAAGAAAGTTTAAAAATTATATGTTCAAACAAATTTTAACTTCAAATCAATCTGATTTTATATCGTATGTCCAAATGATCCGTAGTTGATGTGTTATACATATACTAGATGAGCACATTAGGGATAACAATTATTCAATTTTTTAGAATTATTTTTTCATTGTGTTTGAAAATGACAATTTCAAACCCGGTAGGAAATTGAAGTTATATTTTTTTAACTCTATTTTTCATTTTTTGAAATTGTAATTAAGTATATGTAAATATAGACGTTACTTCAAATACTCTTTATAAAAAAATGTTATCAAACATTACTGTATTTTCGACTGTAACGTATAAATTTTAAATATTCCAAACACCTACTAAGCATCTCTAGTAAACATGAGTCATGATTCATCAAGTGGGGATTGGAATGGAATATATATATTTGCAGGGAAGAAATATTACCCCCTTGTCTTTAAAGCGAATTACAATATCGTGTTCGATTGAATTTAATAACTTTAGAAAAATTGAATTTAAACGATATAAATTTTAAATTTTGACTTCGTCTCTACTTTTAAGGATACTAGGTGTACTAGACAACTTCCAACATGACAACTTGAGTCTCTAGAAGTTGTTATGATAGATTTTAAATACTTATTTTGTCTCAATTTATGTGACTTACTTTCCTTTTTAGTAAGTCTAAAAAAAGAATGACACATTTATATATTAAGTAACAATTTAACTATAAAATATATATTTTACCGTTAATGAAATGATTTACAGTCACACAAATTTCTATCATTAATTTTGAACCACAAATTTTATAAACCTTTATTTCTTTTTTAAACTCCGTACCGAGTCAAATTGCCTCACATAAAAATGATACGAAGGGAGTACTATATGTGCAAGTGGGCTAATAGAGTTGTATGTTAGCTGCTAGGTAGTGTTAATGTTGGTAGTTCAAACACAGAAAGGATGCCCCTATAATGAAGAGTAGTAAGTTTCTGGTGAAAAGGAACATTCAATAAAGGAGAAATTAATAATCATTGTATAGTTCATTAACAAGTGTCTTGTCAAAGCTAAGTGGAGTCAGAATTTAATATTTTTGGATTATGAATTTGAAAATATATTTTCTAATCAGTTGGTAAAATTGAGAGATAATAATTTTTTTAATTGTTAAGTAGTATAATAAGTTTTAATTTATTTCTCAACATATAATAATTAGGGGTGATATGATAAAATTTATAATTTTATTTATTATTTTTAAAATGTGTGTCAAGTTAAATATGAACAAATAAATATACATGAATGAAGACTGAAGAGCGTATTCTTATTATGATATTATAGTTAGACCTATTTAATTCTTATTTCACCCTTATTATCTTGTTTACGCTTTAGTTGACACACTTAGACATGCAAGAGTGTTACATTGTCCCATATATTGATGTGTGGGACAATGACAATTTATTTATTTTATATGATCTTATGCAAGACTCTTCACTTTTTGAGTTTTTCATTTAATAGGAGGTTGTTATACGCCTTGTGGTACTTATACCACTCATCTATCGGAAGTTTGACTCTCATCACTCTGGCATATTATCCAAAGGCGAGTTGAGCCCTAACGAGCGCAAAACACACTATAAATTATGCGCGATGGAAGTCCTAGCCTAAATTGAGCTCTCAAGTTAAGCTCGTCTTTATCTAAACACAAATACGATAAACAATAGCTATATTCACATATAAAATTTTTAACTTCACATAAAATTCATGTCATGTTAAATAAACTCATATTATATAACCATCAAGCCCCTTGCACAACTTTTTAGAATATGATTCCATGTAAGACAAGATCAAAGTCAATGAAGTGTATGTGTTTTAATGGTTTAAATTATGTAATGGTGCATTTTTCTTATCATTTTCTATTGCGTGAAAATAGGGTGTTTTATCTTTGGATTATATTTTATAAAAGAAGGATGAAAATATTGTTTTATTTAATAATGATAAAAAGTGGAAGAGAAATCACATAAAAACAAGAATATGAAATGATTCTCCAAAAATGAGAAGAAGTTTATAGCACCATACTAGAAAAGGGCACCAATACGCAAAAGCCCTTTAAGAGCCAATGGATGATATATACCATCCACCTACTTGCCTACTTTGAATATTTTATTCGTTCCAAAATAAGTGTTATCTTAATTAAATTCATGTGTAATAAAAAATACATATTACTCGTGTTTACCAAAAGTAGATTGATTGTTTTATTGTGCACTTTTCTTTAATGTATTTACGGTTATTTTATGTGTTTTTTCTTATTAAGAGAGCACTTATTTTAGGATGAATAAAATATTATTTTTTTCGTTTCATATTACTTGTTCATTTTTTATTTACACATTTCATAAGAAATCATTAATAAAAATTATAATTTTATTAATTCACCCTTTTAAACTCTCTATTTACGTGTCTTATTATCAATACCAAAATTAATAATGGAAGAACTTTCATGAAATTCTATACTAACATTTATACTTTTAAAAAAGAGAATTAATTTTAAGAATTAAATAATTTTTTAAAATTAATTTTATCTTAATTTTATAAATTAACATATAATTTGTAACAAATATTTTTTTTAATAAATATGGATACGTCATAGACGGAGCCTAACCTTGGACGAAGGATGGTTCAATACATATTTTTTAAATATTACTTATAACGTATATTTAATTTTGCTTAAATTTTTTACTTTGCGACTAAGATGTAATATGAGACGAAGAGAGTAATATACACAGTTAGCGATGACTGGTAAATAAATGAATAAGTAATATGCAAATAAGCTAATCACTTTACCAATAAGAAATTGGTGGAGTGGTAAATACTCCTTCATTCTTAGTTAAAATTTTTGAATTCGAGTCTTCCTTAGTATAAAGTCATCTTTGTTTGTAATCACTTTACCCCCAATATGAAACTTTTTGATATGAATCTGAATTTAGTTGAACTCTAATATAGATACCGAATAGAAAAAATAAAATAAAATAGGCTAACCACTTTACCTATGCAAATAAATGTATAATAGTTTGCTTCATTTCCGTTGGAAAAAGGGAAAAAACAGAGTCACATGGGTCATTGAGGACCTTTTCCTATGCAATAATTAAAAGCTTTTTTCATCTCTCATTTTTATCCAATTATATATATACACCTTCATTTGTGCTTCCACAAAAATTCTCTTTATAGCAACTTTACTACGTAAAGTAAATTAACAATCCAAATAAACTAGTAGTAGTAAAAATATGTATTCAATTAGGATATACTAGTATATAGTGTACATGTACTTTGCGTTTCAATAAAGCTAACAATTCTACCTTGTGGACAATGCAATTTACAAAATTTCAATGAACTCAACAAATGAAATAAATCACACGTAACAATATACACGTTACATTCATTATCAAGTACTAATAAAAGTGATGACTTAAAAACTTAAAAAGAGTCGTAAAGGAATCTCTTTTTTCCTTTGAAAAGAAACAAAACTAAAACCAAATTGTTGTTTGGTTTATATATAAACTCTTCAATTTTCGTCGTGAATGATAATTCCAAATAAACATACCCATAAGTCACTCCCATTACTAAGCATGCACCAAAAATATTCACACTACAATAATTAAACCTTTGATTAAAAACATCAACATACATTGCAAGTCGCTGTAGCAGCCATCCATACTAGTAACAGAGACACATTCAGAATACAAACTTATTGTTAATCCCCTCGATGAGAACAGTGCCTAGTAGTTAAAATATTGGCAAAGAAGTACGATTTTCAATTTTTAATCGTCTTCTCCCATATTTAAAAATTCGCAATCGCTATTCTTAGAGTGTCGGAAGTTTAAGTTTGGCCAACTCAGCTATCTACCTTCTCACCCACCTAGTAAAGAGACTCGTCTCTCTATAAAAAGCCCTAAAGCTCCTCCTTTTCAACGCTTTTTACACCAGATCTCTTGGACTGACTCCTTGGAGATGCGTGCTTGCTGAGGGAGGTCATTTTTACCATCTACTCTTTTCTGGGTCATTCTCTCTCTTACTTTCTCTCTCTATATCTGCAAATGCATTTGCAGTCATAATCTGTATATATATATATCTGTGCATCGACACATACAAAAGCAGACACGCATATATATGGCAAGTGGGTGATTTGATTTATTTTTTTTATTTGATTTTGATTTACGGTTTTTGTTTTGGTTTTGCGATAACAGAGAGATAGTTGGAGAAGAAGAGATTTCATCATCAATGGAGAATGGTAGTAACGGCGTGGTGACGTTGTTGTTCACGGAAGAGGAGTTGCGTGAGATAAGTGGGGTCAAGAGATGCGATGATTATGTGGAGGTGATGTGTGGGTGTACAAGCCACCGATATGGTGATGCTGTTGCTAGACTTAGGATTTTCTCATCTGGTGAACTTGAAATCACCTGTGAATGTACTCCTGGATGCACTGAAGGTTCTTATTTTTTTTAAAACTTTAGATCAAATGGGGGTTTGCGTCAAATGCATGTTGTTCGTGGGTTTTATTCTATCGTCCACTCTGTGTTCTTAGCCGGTTTGATTTATGTATAACATTTTATGTGTATGTAAATTTGCCTCAGAGAGCATAGTTTCTGCCTCTGTGGTGTTGTGTGTTGAAGGTTTTGATGTTTATTTGACATTTTTGTGTGTCTAATAAGCATGTCAACCTTACCTTGCGTACATTCTATCGTCTCCAGACTCCACTTGTGAGATTATCCGGGATATGTTGTTGATAAGCATGTCCACAAAGGTAGAAATACATTGTGTGTTCGTTATGTGATAATGGTTGTTTAAGGGTCTGACCTTTGATGCAGAGTTAGAGTTCTGTTTGATTTTTCTTCAAAGCATTGTTCTTTCTGGTTGATGATAGTTTTCATTTTTGATGGTATCAACTTATGCTAAACAACTCATTGGTTCTACCATTTCTACAACTTGGCCATGACAACTTTCTGAAAACTATCAGCTCTTAATTTATTAATGCTTATCGTGGGGCTTGTGCAGTGTTTTGGTTGAATATTTAGCTGTGATATCAAAAGAAATCTTATACTATCACTCACCAGATTCTCTCGACAGCATTTGTTGTCAGAGCATATTTCTCTTTTTAATCATTCACTATATGTATCTTCTTGGTTTCCTCCTTTCTTTATTTTTTACAATCATAAGCCACAAAGAATCGATTATGTACTTGATAAAATAACACCCCACAGAAGAATTATCTGATAAAGTAAATTAAGTCCTACCACTTGTACTTGTGCTACTTAACAAGAGTCTTTTTTTTCTCTGTCTGGAATGTAGATAGTCAGCTTCTTAGTTGTTAATACTTCTTGTATATGCTGTAAAAATGAGTGGAGAGTTAAGTAGAACTTTATGCTATATTGTTCTCTCTCTTTTACATTATTTCATAGTCTTGTTGTGCATTGTGCTCCTATTAAGAGTTTTGTGTTTTGTGAACAGACAAGCTTACTCCGGCTGCATTTGAGAAGCATTCTGGGAGAGAAACTGCTAGGAAATGGAAAAATAATGTATGGATCATTGTCAATGGTGATAAAGTTCCTGTGGTAAAGACCCCATTGCTAAAATATTATAACAAGTCTTTAAAGCATGCTATTTCTCAAAATGGAAAAGCTTGTCATCGTGATGAGTTCCTAAGATGCACCGAGTGCAACAAAGACCGCAGGTTCCGTCTCCGTTCAAAGGAAGAGTGCAGAACTTACCATGATGCTTTGGCGAATGTGCATTGGAACTGCTCTTGTATTCCTTATGACAAGTATGTTCCTCTTATTCAAGTTTGTTATTTTGTTCTTCATTTTCTGGATTCACCACCCTCTTATACATACATGCTGCGGTTGATTTTTTCCTAAAAGAATATTTATTTAATTGATCAAAGTAACAAAATTTGTATCTTGTTCACAGAATGGGTATTGTCAATGGTTGCAGTAGTCATGGAATGGGAAAATAGTTGCATTTTGTTAGTTTGTCTTGGAAGTCTTTAGTTAATTCATGAGTGCTCTTACCTTTGTAAAATCTGTATATGCTTTGTTTTCCCACTTCAATCATTAGATGTCTTTCAGTCCAGCATGAACGACCAGTTCTGCTCCACCTACTTCTTCCCCAAATAAAAAAAATAAAACTTTCATATGATAATGGTGAAATCCCGGCAAAAGGAGGAAAGTCATGAAAGATGAAACAGAAGTACAGGCAGGCAATTTTTGCATGCTGTGCAACTTGCATGTTTGGGAGAAGGATTCAAAGAAATATTTGATCTTCATCCTAGTGAACTGTCATTAGCAAAGTACTTTATGATCTGACTGAATTTGAACTATGACTAAGCATTCATGTATGACCGATAGCATACTAATACCGTGTAGGTAAAAGGTGAAAGAACCTTATTTTAGATAGTACAGTTCAGAATTTGAGAGGAAAACTCTTTGATCAGTTTATTTACCTTTATATGATGCTCTATTTTCTTTTTCTCCATGTATGCTATAGAGATGGAAAGATATTTTAGGATATGTGGTTACATATTAGTTTTGAAGCACAGATATTCACGTAATATCTTACACTCACACCCCCAAGCACAAACTGAAAAAGAAAAAAAAAGTGCTTATTCTGGGGTGGGAAGGGAACTCATATACCTTTTGCTCCCACATCCAAGTTAAATGGCACTTCAGATTTGATGATTTATGAAGAGTTAACAGATATAATTACAGCTATTACTGCATTGAAATAGCTACCAATTTCATTTCCAGAAGTAGTGTCTCTCAAAGAATTCTGTTTTCCGATCAAATGCTCATGGGATCTCTGCTTATGGTCAGAACTTACTTCTCTAGTTGAGAACACTTTTTTGCTTTGTTATATTTTGGAAGTCGACCACTTGTTCTTGAGATAAATAATTATTTATTGTGAGCGTTGGAATTTAAAATGCCATCCCTTGTAATTGCATCCACTCCCCTGCACATGCCATCTACTTTCTTGGTTTGTATTAGTGAGTCTGTTGGATCTGAAATGTTGTAAGACAGCTTGTTGATGCATGTCCCACCGTATTAGTTGGTAGAATGGCAAGTGATATAAAGGAATTTGCTGATGCATGTCCGTCCATCTTATTAGGGGGTAAAAAGCTTTCTTTAACGATCTATCCTTTTGCAGTTGTTGAACTCACTTCCAATGTCACTCAAAATTTGCGAGTGTCAGCTTACTTTGTTGTTTCTCTTCTCTTGGAGCTGTCAAATATGATCTTATCTAAAACTGACCTCCAAGATATCTTAGTCTTTGGAAATGTCTTGTTTTTAATTTATGGACTTACTCGATTGCTGGCTTCTATGTAACAGATTTTCATGTGATGATGATGAAGAACGAGCAAGCCGTAGGGTGTACAGGGGATGTTCTCGTTCTCCGACATGTAAAGGTTGCACCACCTGTGTTTGTTTTGGATGCCAAATATGCCGATTTTCGGACTGCAGTTGCCAGACGTGCAGTGACTTCACAGAGAATGCAAAAGGCTGAATTATTCTATAATTTGTTTCCAAATTTGAATGGGGTATGTTTTCCCCATCATTAATTCATCTGAATCCATGCTACTCATGTTTTTTCTAGCTGACATATATTAAGACCCATTAATCCCAAAATTGCCGTTTTACATTCACAATCAAAGGTTTCTTCTGTCTATAATATATCAAGTGCTTGACTGTTTCCCTTTTCATTTATTATTTTGATGCGGAATATAAATTTATGAGTAAAACTTCATGAAACGTCATGTCTGAACCCATTATTTAATATAAAGTTCAAATTTTTGGTCCACCAATAAATGTATATGTGATCTTTACAGCATATTTTGACAAAGAATAGACCTGCTAAAAGTTATTAAAGTATTTCATATTTCCAAAAAGATGCCTCCACTATTCTGGTTTTCCTTTTTCGAAAGGGCACCCAAATAATTTTGTCATGCAAAATCAAATGTAGGATATATATATATAACATCAATATGTACACTTTTTAGTGATGGGAAGAAAGAAAAATCATTTGTTGTAAACCTCTTTTATTAATGGAAGATGAATTTGCAAGACTGAATCAATCATTTCCATAGGCCTAACCCATCGGTAGCCCCTAAAGTTGGCACCAATTTTTACTTAGACACCTTAGCTAAGCTTTGTTCATTTTAGACACCTCATGTCGTACTGCATTATGTCATTTTAATATTTTTTTAACAATCAGTCAAATATATAAGGTGTGTGTAACACACTCGTTGTGTCAAATTAAATAAAAACATGTGGCATATATATTAAAAATAATTTTTAAATAATAATATTTTAGTAGAATGAAGACGTAGCCAATGACTAAATGACATGTGGATTTTTTTACACACAAAATTAAAAAAAAATAACCCAACCACACCAAGGTCATCTTCTCCGCCCCACCCACCCCCAACGACATGAATCGTTGGCCCTCCTAATGGGTTGAAATTTGTTTTATTGTGAAATATCTTCGTGTTGAAATTCATTTTTTTTGTTTGTAGCATCATCAAAACTATTTCTCCATGGAAGGAGTTCAAGTTTTGAGAGATGGTGGCTGAAAAATGAGGAAGAAAATGAAAAAAATAAAATGCCTTTCACGGCTGGTATTGTGTGTATTACACTCACTATGCCATGTCAGTAAAAAGTGTCAAAATGACACAACGAGACATGACATGAGGTGTCTAAAATGAACAAAGCTTAGTTAAGACGTCTAAGTGAAAATTGATGTCAATTAGGTCACCAATGGATTAGACCCTCATAAATAGGGACATGGTGCACATGTGGGAATTAGTAGTGGTAGTACTTGTTGTCACAGCCATTGATAACAAAGCATGTGACACCATAACATCAATCCCATTATATTCCCCTCTCATATATATCTTAGGTGTTTAAGTGAAAATTTGTGCCAACTTTAGGGGGACACCGATGGATTATACCTTTCCCATAAAAGCACAAAGTCTTAATCTAGTCACTGAAAAAGCAAAAGGTTAAGGAGTCATTTAGTAAAAGGTATAATAATTCTAAGAAAAAATACAGGACCATTTTATTCTGCGTTTAATTGGATATTATATAGTGTTGGGACTGTTTATCCACCATTTTATCATAGGGATAAGATAAGTTATTCCACCATGTATATGCGATAACTTATCCCAAAATAACTTAATTTGGATAATTGATCAAAAAGTTTGGCAAAAGAAGAACGTAGTACTTTAGTGAATAAGAAGCAATTATACATGTCGAAAGCCATGGGAGAGGTAAAAGGACGTAAATAAACTGATCAATAAATTCTTAAATATATTTTTACTACTTTCACCATATGTTTTCTTTATTTAGTTTGTCTTAAAGGATCAACTTATTTAATTTGGTGCAACCACCATAAATGAATAAGAATATTATCCAACAAGTATTTAAGGGTGTGGCCTAGTGGATGATTACGTGGGTTGAGCATCATGAAGTTTCAGGTTCAATTTCTAGAAAAGAAAAATATTAGGTGATTTCTTTTCAGTATTGGTGGACATAATTAAGTGATACTTGTTGAGTACAAAAGATTAATATGTAATATTTACTATAAGTTTTAAACATTTTACATAAAAATAATCTCAATATACAGTCGCCTAGTCGGTTTTTGATTATTCTAGGAGCACTCCCTTCGTCTTAGATTAATAGTTATGTTTTGCTTCTCAAGAGTTAATATGACTAATATTCTAAGCTAAATCACCTCAATATTTCATAAATAAAATGTAGCTATTTAAGAACTATACGAAAAGTACGATCAATTGCATATAAACCACCCTTCACAATTGATTAAACATTAAAGTTCATATTAGTCAAAATATTATACGAAATTAGAAATAAACCATAATATCATCGAGAGAATAGTTGGTTTATTAAGTCTTATCACTTTAAACTCCTCCTTCATTAAACTTTGGACTTTTCATGAAATGATTTATAACGCCACAAATATCAATGACCTATCATCTAAATAAAGAGGTCAACAATATTTGGACACGAAGAAAACCTAGAGAAGGTAAAAAAAAAAAAGAAGAAGAAAGAATCCAAGAAAACAAGTGGTTTGTCTCACAAGGAATCAGTACAAAGTCTGTTTATCACCAAAGGTTGTGGTGGGCAAGTGGGAAAACACCCCTCCGCCCTAATTAGAGGACTCCAATTCAAGTCCTGGAAATGAAGTCGCCTTTGGTAGAAAGTGTAACAGATTACTCACGGCTCAAGGAGTCAATATACATCATCAGCTATTTATATATGATACAACTACACAAAGAGACATGATATTAGTACTGGACTAGGGAGTCCTAATAGAAAGTACTTTACTCTCCAAAGTGGAACCTCCCAGTACAAATCTGAATTAATCGAGCTCCAAAAAGAAAGTTACCAAATGCTTGGTGGAAAACCGAAAATGGAAGAATCCAAAGTCTGGTTCTTTGCATATGAGTACCTGATCCCACCCATCACACTCTAAGATCATTCAAGGCAAAAACTGAGAGCAGATGTGCAAGGCCAATGCTTTTGTGTATCGTTGTGCATTTTTGAGCAAGGAGAGGACTGGTGGAAAACAAACATTTCGAATTTGGGACAAAATTCATTACATAAGGTGGATAGTCCTACACACACTTGACCCCCTAAAGTAGAAGGGAAAAGTAAAACAATAAAACTACCATACTACCTTTCTAATGGAAGTTACAAAGTAAAGGCTTCCAAAACTTCAGTTACGTTGTGACCTACCTCTCCTACCACCAAAACGGCCACCACCCCTGTGATTTCCTCTCCGACCACCACCAGAATGAGCGCCTCGATTGAAGTTTGGAGAGACATTAATATTGTTCTGTCCTGATTTTGGACCATTCTCTGGTACCTGACCTCCCAAATTCATGGGTGAAGGAGTAAATTGGCCTGGTAAGCCCATTGGCGAAGGTGATTGTCCTTGATTGAAGTTTGGAGAGCCATTAAGATACCCAGGAACCACAGCATTTGGTTGTGAATTATTGTTCTGTCCTGATTGTGGTCCATTCGCTGGTACCTGACCTCCCAAATTCATGGGTGCAGGAGTAAATTGGCCTGGTAAGCCCATCGCCATAGGTGATTGATTAAAAACATTTTGTCCAAAGGCAGGCCAAGGTCCAAATGATGGCCCTGCACCAAAATTTGGTAGTCCACCTGGGAATATAAAGCTAGGCGGAAGAGTTGGATTTATTTGCTGCTCAAAAGGTAATGCATTTGGCAAAGGCATTTGAAACATTTGCTGTGGATGACCTTGTTGGGGCCATGACATACCCATATTTGGCAGTGTGTTAGGAAAGCCCATATTCTGGGGCTGTTGATATGGGAATCCATTAGGCCAAACTCCAGTTGACGGTGATGCTAAGCCAGGGGAATTTTGCATATGAGGGAATGGAGGAACTGATGGAGGCCTGATACTCTGTCCATGTCCTTGACGAGTGGCGCTTTGATGAATGCCTTGAACCACAGGAGCAGCAGCAGCTGGGATAAAGCGTGGACTTTGGTCAACTGATGGCTTACCATTTTCATGTTGCACATCTGTAGCCACACCTTGATCATGTTTCCAGTTCTGTGATCGATTTTTAAGATTCCTTTTGTCCTTCTTCTTGTTTCCTGGTTTCTGGTCATTTGTGATGCCCCTCTTTTTCATTTTTAGCATTCTCCTGTGTTCAGCTTCCTTCTCATCATCTGAAAATTCATCCTCAGACGCCTCTTCATCATTTTCACCAGATGCATCATACCCTTTCTTGTAAAGACTGTTGTCATTTAAGATATGACTTGAAAATTCAGGGACGAAAGAGATCAAGGTGCCTGGGTGGATTCCAGGGGGAACTTCGTTGTCAGAATTGTATCTTACAATGTAGTACGGGTTCTTGACAGGCCCAAAAATCTCATCTACTATACCGAGTGGAGATCTGTTTTCTGTTATCCAGAGAATAGAACCATCACAAAGAGGAGAATGCTTCTCCACTCCTTCTACTACAACTTGGGCCCCAATAGTCTGTCACGCAGATGAAATAAGCCATTTAGATAACAAAGTTGAATTAAATATAATCAAGCACCATTTACATAATCTTTAACTTTTTTGTTTTCAGCTTTTTAGTCTTACCGATGTCACAACTCCTACAGGCTGCATCTGGTGATGTGGTTGCAAGGTTGCAGTCACTTCCGGAACTGGGGGTAGAACCTGCAATCAACAAGGATGATTGAATTTTTGCGCGTTGACATAAAACATGAAAAGCAAATTCAAAACATCACTTTCACGTGCTAATCATCCATGCAGGGTGAACAAAACAAATACATGTTTCCAAAATCTTACTGTACTTCATTTCACTTAACACAAGTCAACCCTTTTATGTTCTTCAGGTCAGCACCATAAAATTTCTGAAAAATGTACATCTGCTGGTTCCTACTCGTAAGACAAATAACTATGAGACCAAGAAAGTCACTATTTTCATGTCAAGAATATATTTAGTGCAGAAGTGCTTAGAATACAATACAAGCAAATGATTGTTATGGTGATACCGACTGTTGGAATTAAACTAAAACCATATGAGAAGAAGTGTGAGATCCAGATTACCTAATCCACCAAAAGATGCAATGTTCAGCAATGGACTAAAATGAACAGGAATAGCTGGTTGTCTGGTTCCAACTGATTTTGGAGTGACACATAATTTCTTGATGGATTTATAGATAGTTCTTTGGTTAAAGTGCTTCTTAAAGATATAGAACACTCTACTCTTAGGTGTTAGTCTTAATATCATCACTATATAAATTTATTAGCAAATTACATATGAAATTAGCACTCTCCCCCCATAGATTAATATCAACTGACAATGATTGATCAAGATGTCCTTCAAAAGATACGCAGACAGCTATAAAATAGAGACAACACAATCTTTTTCTTCTTCAAAATTATGTTCTTCCATTCTCTGTTTAGTATGCATTCGCAAAGTCTACCAAAAGTGACATGATGCCCGCGAAGATAGAAGGTGAGGTAAAAACAGAAAAATCTAACATCACTCTTTATGTTTAGGTATGGCCAATAACTGGGACTTTGGATGCATAATCAGGGAGACAGATGAACTCCACTTCGCAAATACACAGAGAATTCACTAAATACACAGAGAATTTCAAGCTGTCAATCGAATGCTAACAGATTTGCAAAGATTTGTGTTTCAGAGTTGACTATACGTAGGCCAGTCATTCTTTACTCGAAAATTCTGTTCATGATTTACAGGGATCTATTAGAGTATCATCTCTTATAGAAGCCCTAAAAAGGGTGTCTTTTCTTGCTATTTAGCTGAAATTTAGACATTTTTCCATTGCATTCCATAAGGTGCAGAAGAATCAAGCACTTAGACTGAGTTTATACTATATACAATTACCTACCAAATTGTTTTGTACTTAACCTACTTCCTCAAGATAACAGTAACATCAGTAGTATTAGCATTCAGTGGCAGTACTACAATGAGAATATATACTCACTTCATATACGCATCTAAAATGAATTAGTATATTTACCGTGGCACTATAATAATGTTCTCCAATATAGCGAAGATATATTCATAATTCATAATTCAATTAGTATTATTGATTATTATGTTCATGCAGATACCTATTCATGAAATGTGAAGTAGAAATTATGTTCTGTAATAAGACAACAATCTCCTAAATGTGTATAGGACACCAGTTCTTTCTTGCACTTTAATTTGACTCCGGGTTCCATTGGAAGATGCCTAATAAACTAGGTACAAATAAATTTTGTTACTTTATACAGATGGTTGATTTCGAGCACCCATCCTATTCCTCAACCAGTTTCCATGATTGAAAACAAATGCAGATTCATAACTCGAAGCAGCACTGCCTCAAGTAAATGTCTTCTGTAATGGACCAAAATTTGATTAAGCAATAACTGAGGGATTATTAGCTTAAGTGGTATAATGACCGTGGACACCTGATATTTCACTTTCATTAAAAGCTCAAACATAGCAATAATTAGTAATTCAAATGCACTACCATTTACATATAAAGTGATAGTAATTATTACCTGAACCTCATTCTTAGACCTGATAGGTCCCTTAACACCAGTGTCCTCGTCGTCGTCATCCCAACCAACCATCTCATCGACATCAGATGCTACAATCTCGCCTTCTTCCATATCCACCTTCTCTTCTGCTTCATCATTTGAACTACTCTCGTCTTCATCGCTGTCACTACTAGAGGCCGAGGAAGAGGCTTCACTTTCACTTTCAGACTCCGTATCACTATTACTCACTGTACTTCCATTTCCATTAACACCCGTATCATTCACAATTCTTTCCTCAGCCTTACTACTGATGACAACTTTATTATCAGTCTCCTCATTCTTGCTAATCACCGCCGCCGCCACCACACTGCCACTAACATTGCCAACGCCAGCTTGATCAACCACTCTTTCATCCTCTGTCCCACTTATACTAACTCTTCCCATCTTCTCCTCAACTATACAATCAAAGTCCTCAACTTTCATCCCATTCTTAAAAACCCCAATTTGACTCTGTTCTTGATTCAGACAACTCAAAGGGTCCTCAGTTTGAATATCACATTTCTCAGAAACACACTTTTCTTGATTCAAACAACTCAAAGGGTCCTCAGTTTGAATATCACATTTCTCAGAAACTCCATCATTACTCCTGAACTCAACTTCTACAGAATCAAGCTCAAGGGATTCTTGATTTCTATCAGCCATAGGACTATCCGACATCAAATCACTGAGGGAATCAAAATCAAGAAGAGAATCAGCAAAAGACAAAGAAAATTCGTCAAAATCAGGGATAGATAGTAGGCTTAAAGGGTCTGAAAAAGGTTGGCTTTTTTTATCATCTTCAACCTCTTCAGCGGTTGAATTGTACAGAAAATCCACCATTATCAAGTGATAAAAATTGGGTTTTCAAGAAGTTTATCATAGTAACTTCAAAAATAGGAGAATACCTGACTTTATAAACGTATGAGAGAGTTTTGGTAAGCGATTTTTTTGGGGCGCTTAACTTCAGCAATCAATCTTCTTAAACCCTACTAGGGTTTAACAGAACAATTTACAGGGACAATTTGACTCTGTTCTTGATTCAAACAACTCAAAGGGTCCTCCATTTGAATTTCACTCTTCTCAGAAACTCCATCATTACTCCTGAACTCAACTTCTACAGAATCAAGCTCAAGGGATTCTTGATTTCTATCAGCCATAGGACTATCCGACATCAAATCACTGAGGGAATCAAAATCAAGAAGAGAATCAGCAAAAGACAAAGAAAATTCGTCAAAATCAGGGATAGATAGTAGGCTTAAAGGGTCTGAAAAAGGTTGGCTTTTTTTATCATCTTCAACCTCTTCAGCGGTTGAATTGTACAGAAAATCCACCATTATCAAGTGATAAAAATTGGGTTTTCAAGAAGTTTATCATAGTAACTTCAAAAATAGGAGAATACCTGACTTTATAAACGTATGAGAGAGTTTTGGTAAGCGATTTTTTTGGGGCGCTTAACTTCAGCAATCAATCTTCTTAAACCCTACTAGGGTTTAACAGAACAATTTACAGGGACAAAAATCCCCAGCAACTTTGGAAATAGAACAAAATGGTCCTTATTTTGTATTTTTGGTCTTCAAATGCACTTTAATTTATATTTATACAAAATTATTTGATATTTGTTACGGTGGAAGTATCGCAATTTGGTTAAAAATCAAACCAACAATTGATTTTAATTTGATTTGGTTTACATTTTTAAAAGTATAATTATTTGGAAATATTACATAAATACATAACGTAAGGTGTCATAATCTCTAAAATATCCTATCATTTTAAAAAATTATAAAATAAATAAATTATTTCTCTCTCCTAATATCGGATATATCCATCTCATTATGAATCATTGTATTTTAGTACCCGATACATACACCCACTATTATTTATCTAAAAGGCTATGTATCTGGAGACTAATGTATCCGACAATAGAATAGAGACCAACGAATCTATAAAAAAAATCTTAATTAATGTGTCGTTTGCAATGTATCCGACAACAAAAGAATGTATTCGTGAGTTATGAAAAATAAGAGATTATTGTAATTGGGGAAAACTTCCAAAAATATGGTATAATAAATTAGCACCCAAGTGTATGGAATTTCTGTACTTTCCCCTAATTATGTAGAATGCAACTCATGAACTTTACTTACCATCTATTTAACCTGACTTATACAAATTAGGGAAAATGACCATTTGGCCAAATTATTTACCAAGAAAATGGCCAAATGCGACCTTTCTCCTCTTCTTCCTCTTGCTACCTCCTTCTTCTTTGTTGTTTCCTTTTTTTTTTTAAAAAAAAAAGTTGACCTATCGCAAACGTAAATAGTTTTGAGTGAATTATATATAAAAATACTCAAAATATTGAGAGAACTTCATATTTAAAATTTAGAACTGTTTAGAGGAGATTTCGAGTTTGTCGAGATTGAATAGTCAATGTATGCTTCATGTGTAGTCACTAAGTGTATACTTCATGTGTAGTTAAGCTATATTCAACTTTTTGGGTATATCATAATGTATAATTAGTGTATAACTCATGCATATGTAAGTTATATTCAATTTTTGAGTGTATCATAATGTATAGTTTATATATATTTTCCAACTTAAAAATCAGGAAAATAATTTTCCTAGTAAAAGTAGAAAAAACAAAGTTTTAAACCGGAATGAAATGGACCTTTTGTGCACTTCCTCGGCCCATTGTAATCTTTGGAGCAGGCCCATTCGACAAGGAGATACAAGAACAGCCCAACTAGCCCAATACAATGTGTATACACCATACATGATTGTAGGGAATTTTGCACTTTACTTTTTAAAATTCATATAATTATATGGTTATCGAAAAGCATATGAAAATAATTTACATATGCTTTCCGAAAACAAAAAATATTGAAAAACATGTATCTTCTGAAAAATATTTAATTGGAGTATAGACTTAGAATGTTTATGTACATTGGTTTAATTATTTTTCAATTTTCATGCTTTCTAAATGCCTTAGGAACATACAATTTGTGGCATATACAGTATTATGAACTATAAGGTAGCAAATTTCTCAAACTAGAACGTATATATTTCATCAATGTATATGTTAATCAATATGTACAAAATGTTAGAAGGATCCAAAATCATACTAGCTATAACCTTTAGACACTAAACTTGTTTAGAATTAAAGACCATTTGAAAGAAAGTAAATGATATTGATGGTAAAGTCGATCACAGTGATATGAGAGTTTCGTATGAAATAGGACTCTTGCTCAACGAATTAAAGGTATATCCTGGAATAACAGAAGACATTGTATTGACTATTGAGAAGATACGTAACTAATACCAATGGCTTCATTAGATGTATCCCAACAATGCCATGTTCATGAGCATTTTCTAAATGTTAAAATTTCATATTGAAATGTCACCATTTTATAGACACATGTTCCTATAGAAAAATATATCAAGATTGTATTAATTAATAATTTGAAAAGGACTTTTGTGATCAACTATAATGCACTAGTTATTATAGACTACTTATAAATGGAAAATATCTTAATTCGTTGAGCAAATACTCCCCACTTAAATTGTTTTTTTATTTTATTTTTATTTTTAGAAGGATGAGATGTATTTAGACCCCATATGAGATAGTGATCTTAACTCTTAAATAATGAAGTCCATAAAATAGAATATAATCAACACCAAAAGGTAATTTCATGCACATTCTTTATCAAAAAATTATAGAATATACAGAAGTTAAATATATATTTAATTTGCACTCTCTTAATATAATTAAAGAAAAAAAATTTACACTCATCGCCAAATTTCTGGTTCCACGACTGATCAACACTAGAACTTAGCAAGAGTCGTTGCGTGTTAGAATTGTCAAGTGTGGTTTTTGTATAATCATATAGCCAATAGGTCTAAAAAGTCAAGTAATTAGAAGAGAGTTTGGCAACAATATAGGCTCAATCACATTGTCAACATATTCAGTTAGTTGGGGGTTGGGTTTTATCACTAGTGAATTTGGAAATAAAGTTTTTTTTTTTTGAAAAAAAAAATTTAAAACGTTTTTTTTAAAAAATAAATGTATTTGGATGGAAAAGTACCTTGAAGTTGAGGCGATTTAATTTGAATCATTTGATTTAATATCAACTTGGATTGAACAATAACTATCTAAATATTGATGTTCTATAGCAATTTAAATATCTTAGTTTGATCAGAAGAAATGATCTCTTATGATTACTTATAAGTTAAACAGAAAGAAATAACATTTTCATATAGTAACAAAGATATAGAACTAAAAACAAGTTCGATTATAATAAAGATAATTGAGGTTGAAGGAAGAATTTTGTAATTTAATACGAGGTAAGAGTAAAGCTAGATAAAGGTGCGCATACAATGTCTTGTTAGAAAGAAGCTAATTCGTCACTTAGAAAAAATATTTTCAAACCGATACCATAATTTTTACTATAAATATTTACTTGCATAAGATGTTATCGCTATAACGTATAAAACGTTTATTATTAATATATTATTGTTGTTGGGGATTGATTTGAGAGCGAATTTGTTGACTAAAAGCTTATTATTTTTAATCTCTTTTGGTCCACTAATTATGATATGAAACCTTTAAAGAGCCACCGTTATTTTATTTCATGTATTTATTACTCTACTATTCTTTGTTGACATTATACAATATCCATCATATTATATAGTCGACACATCAAATATATATATATAGTGACAAAGTCAAAACACTCTACACGTAATTGGTTGCATGTAATAATTAATATGTCAACCCATCACTCCATGATCACTCACAGGACTACACGTCTGCCCAAAAATAAAAATTAACTATAAAAAGAAAAATTGCTTTTCAATTTTTTTAAAAATCAAATAATTTTTTTTTTCTTTTTGATATATTTCAGGAATATGACAATTTCAAATTAAATGAAGGAACTAGTCTCAAAGGAAAAAAAGTTTAAATGAGGACTTTAAATGAGGACTTCCTTCTCTTCTACATATTCTCCGTTCACATTATTTTCAAAGTAAAGGATAAAATATACACAATAGATATTACGAGCCCTCTGTCTTCCATATCTATCTAGAAGATGAATATTTGTAAACTTGTATATACTCTTTTAAAAATAATTATTATAAGGATAAATTGCAACAATTAATTAATTATAATTTGATTTTATAAATTAATAAATAATTTAAAATAATTTGGACAATTAATATGTGACGAAGAAAGGAATTAATTAGGATTGCCCACTTACCTTTTTGAACGATAACGTGTAATTTGTCCCCCACGTGAAAGTGATCTGAATTAATAATAATGGACTTCTTGATATAGAAAGTTTTCAACATTAATAATAATAATATTGTGTTAGTTTAGCAAGAGACTATATATCAATATTTATTATATTAAGTGAATTATTGGGCGGCACACCCGTTAAAAAAAATTAAGGACATAAATTATAGATTATTTTTACTATTAATTTTTTTTTTTTTAAAATTAATCTCTTAGAAAATGTAAAGTATAATTTAGAATCTTATTCCATGAAGGGTAAATATGAAAAAGACTTTCAATAATTTTCTTGAAATTCAAGAGACATTTATTAAATAATAGTATTTTCATTGTCCATCTTTACTTGTCCTGCTAAAAATGATTGTCCAATCGATCCATTCCGGATTGACCGAATTGGTACGAAAGTTGTAACATGGGAAAATCACGGAAAACCCGATAGTACTACAAGACAGAAATAAGGCGATTATTACCTAAAAGAATAATGTGAATTAGAATAATAATACCTCACAAAGAACTATATTACTATGATGTTAACTCATTATATCCACATGGTATGAAAAACTTTCCAATGCCGGGGGGAGAGCCTGTCTGGATGGATAAATGTGAAGATATGAATTTAGACAGCCTAAGCTTCCTTATTTCAAAAAAACAGCGTTAACACCCTATAGTAAGACAATACTTATTTAGTTTGAAAAATTAAGACATAATTTACCTTTATATATCTATTTTGTCCTTACTATTAAATATTATGCAATATTAATATATTTTTCAAAAATATTAATATATTTAAAGAATACTTAGTGATATCATTTTTATTTATTTCTTAAGGTATATGTCAAATCAATACTGAACGACTATTGTTAGCCATGCGAAAGAGTAGCATTTTAGCGGTGACGGTAATTTGAACCAATCCTAGATTTAATTTAATTTAGTCATAGTCCATAGATTGAGGGAATACTTATAAATGCTCCTACTTTTTTTTTTATTATATATATTTATTTTTGTTAGGTCCAATTATGATGAAGTCATTAAATAGACACCGTGTATCTTATTTTTCATAGTATAACTTTGTTCTGTGTTTTGACTTTTTGTTATATAATTTATATATATAACAAAGTCAAAATACTGTAACATGTAATATTGCAGAAATATGGCAATCCATCACTCCATTTTAACAAAGTCAAAATACTGTCTTATCTAGATATGATGACATGCTAAAAAAAATTGTTTTTCATTTAAGTAGTAAAGCCAACGTAGTTCAAAAACAATTTAAAGATATAGGTCTTTAATTGTTAAAATTTCTGATTCCGTCAAACGTTAGAGGCAAATGTACATTACAGGTAGTGTCAGGAGCTTAGCTACGACACCTTTCATCAGAAAATTACGTTATATATATGTGTCAAATTCTACATTTAAAGGATATATATTTAAAGTTGAACACCTTAAACAAAAGTTATGCCTTTGGCACAATGGTAATGAATGTGAATTTAAATGAAAGAATTTCGGATTTGAACATCAAATAACACAATATTTTTTTATTTTGTTTTGACAGCCACACAGCTCCGCCACTGAACAAAGGTGTGTACAGATAAAACCATTATCTTCTAATAAAACTATATACTTATATTAATACACACACAAAGTGTGTACTTAATTATTTCCTTAATGATCAATAATCCAACTATAGTATTTATGAAGCTAGCTATTTGCAAATATTAGTATTTAATTTGAAACGACCAACAACAAGAATATTAATGAAAAATGCTTTGCTGGCAGTAATTATCTCTATCGTATGATGTTGCTATATGTTCAGTATTTTCATATTCTCAAATCTATGGTCTATGACCCATGGACTGGAGGCAAAATACAATTTAAAATAAACAAGTTGGATTTTTATGGGTATTTACCAACATATGCAAGTTCAAATTTAAATATATTTGGTACTTTCATTTTCTATTGGTCTGAAATTCAAATCATGGTGAACAGAATTATCTGATGCTTATCCTAATTCATAATAGCGAATAATAAATACCACATGAAATAAGTTGAGATGTATAAAATTAGCTCGTAATTCTTGAATACCATGATTATAAAATAAAATAATATATGGATGTTCAAATGTAAAAGTATTAGGTTATTTCTTTTTATTTTTTTCAAGTCTCATATTTTGTTGGGATTTAAAGATGAACTTCAAAATAAGGTATTCAATTGAGAAATGTGGAAAATAAAACATGAAGGGAAATGAAATTCGAATAAAGTTCATTTCTCCCTCATTAGTTAGCAAGAGGAAATTTTGTGTCATATCTTTGGTAAGTCGAAGGTAATGTTATATCAAATAATTCAAAATATGAAAATATTTTTACTTTTTTATTTGAATGTAAAAATTAATAATATTAGCTGATGAAAATACGAAAATTTTACATTTCAAAAAAGTTAACAAAACATCCTTCAAATAAAAGTATATACAACTTTATCTAAAAAAAACAAAGACCAAAAGCCTCTCATCAAAATTTGGCTTTGCGCCATCGACTTTGTCAAGTAGGCTTTGATTCTACATAAATTTCATAATTACGATTTAAAGAAAATAGAATATAAGCAGACATTATTCTCATCTCTCATCGTCAAAAAAACAGGAAAGAAAGAAAGGGATGTATGTATATACTAAAGTGCATTTATTATGATCACCAACAAAATACAGCTATATTTTCTTAAGTTGTAAGGCACTTGGCATGTGATCTACCTGACTAATTAAACTAACATTTACCATATTCATTCTACTATTCTGACCTTATCTTTTTCTTCTTTATTATCACTACTACTATTTTTAGTTACACAGTACTACCAATTTACCTGTCTTTATTTTTTTGGAGTTACTTTTTCCTATGTTGAACATTAAAAAAACCTTGTTATGTTGGTTGTTGAATATTAAATTGTTGATTTAATTCATATACTTATTTTGGATTTTAGTACTCTGTAGTTTGTACCTTTTAATTTATAGCAGTAAATTACCTTGCTGGAACTAGCTAACCAAAATATGCAAATTCACAGCTCATACTTGGCAGTTGAAAGTATTTATGTCTTATTCAACAACAAAAAAAATAGTCTTGTTTTTCCATGAGTACTAAGTGTTAATATTTATTCGCACCACAATATTTATATCAAATCAATGCAACCTATCGTGAAAATTTATATACAAACACATGATAAGAATAAGTTTTTAACATATAAGATTGAAACTTGAAAATTTGAAGTTGTATTTAGACATATATTTTACTCGAAAAGAAGTTAGATGTTTTGAATGGAAGTCCCAAAAATCCAAGCCAATTAGTCAAATGTTATGTTTAAACAAATACTTAAATATAAATTTAATCAAAATATATGGTCAAACGCTAGCATATATCAATAATCATTTATTCATTCATCTATTTACTTTTCTTAAGAGAGATAAATTCAAGCATAGAATAACATCAAATAGAAGAGGGGAAAAATACATAGAATAAGAACAATTATGTAAGGTAAACAGAGATCCAAATTCCAATATTAATTCTCAAATATATTTACTATAGCAGCTGTTAGTACATTAATAAAATAAAAATAGTCTAAATCATCATCTAAAATTTAATCAATCTCCCAAAAAAAAAAATTCGATTAAAAGACGGAACACTAACTCAACCTCAAAAGATATACTAATAATTTATTTAATAAAGTCATAATTAAAAGATTACGTTACGTTTCATTTCTTCAACCAATGTAAAATTCTAACGACGTATTTCATCGATAAGAGCGAAGAATTGCACCGCAAAATGTACACATAATAGCTCTCCAATTTTTCCAATAAAAGGGAACATAGCAAAACCGTGTAGCAGTCTTCATGTCTGCTACACTAGCTCCGCCGCCGCAACGCGAACATATTCCGGCGGCGGGTTTGCTCTTGCACACCTGTTTTGTTTGATCTACTAAGAAACAAAAACAAACCATTTTTTTGTTTTTGTTTTTGTTTTTGTTGTTTTTTGCTTATAATGTTTGAAACAGAGAGAGAGAAAAAAGTGGTACTTTGATGTTTTGGTGGTGAGGTTTGATTTGATGAGTTATTGAAGGGTATTTATAGGCATGAAATTGGGAAAAAGGAAAAGTAAAAGTTGAAGCAGAGACAGTTGAGACGTTACTGTGGCATGGGATGGCACATTGCTGACTTATAATTTGAATTTAAGGATAAATATTTTTTTAATCAATGGTCAACATCTATTTAATTAAATATATTTTTTCTGGTTTACTTTTCATGTTGTAAAGTAATAGAATGAATAAAAAATAGAGAATTGATTTTGTAGGTTATTTATTGTATTTATAAGAGATCTGAAAAGACTGTTTTCATTCGCTCATGTCGTAAGTGGTCAAGAGATCTTAATTTCTTGTTAAGAAAAAAAGGGGCAAAAATGCACTTAATGGATGGGATTTAGTTTATGATTGTTATCTGTTAAGCTCTCGTTTGGTTATGGATTTTAAGAGTAGATTTTTTCAAAAATATATTGAAAGATTGTTTGTTAATGAAATTCGGAACCAGTAAGTACTCTTTCATTCTTAACCAAGAGGTCTTGGGTTCAAGTCTCCTTGGATATAGAGTCGCCTTTGTTAGGGAGCATTTTACCCATATGGGACTTGTTGACGCGAATCCAAATTTGATTAGACTCCAATGTGGGTACCGGACACCGAGTGGTAAACAAAAAAAACAGTTAGTTTTTAGATAAATTAAATCAAGTTTCAAAAACTAGCATAGGCCCCTTTTTGAGTGAAATTTTACTTTCATTCAAAAAAAAAAAAACTTCAAGAAAAAATTAAATAAAAAGGCATGTTCAAGCTCAAACTTCAAATTCCAAAAACTATTTTTAACACAATATAAAAAAAAAATCATTTTTTTCAAGTTTTAATTAGAACTATGGAGAAATCTTAATTTATTAGCTCCTTTAAACCATTAATAGCTTTCTTTTGACTTAAGAATTAAGATTGCCCCTAAAATTAATGATGTAGGCTTTAAAACAAATTCGATAGTTTAGATGATTTTTTTGGCTTTCAAGCTAAAATCGAATTTTATTTTATGATTTAACCTATTGAGTATTGCTCGGAAAATCTTAACAATTTAATTAATTGGGTACTTGATGCTGTGAGTGAATTAGATCCATAAGGGTCTATGAGTTAGAATTAGTGAAGGAGACTGATTTAGTTGAGATTATTGGACCGAGTAGAATATTGAAGAGTTTTGTATGATATACATGCCCAATTAGTAACCGGTTGATTGTGTGTTAGAAAGAAGACTTCATGCGTATTATGTATAGTTTTGGCTCAGTCTGTTGATCTCTCGTATCCTTTCTATGGCCTAATATCTCATTCCCTTCTAGTTAGCTTCTTTCTCTATTATTCTAAGATTTCTCCATTAGTATTGTTTACTAATACTTTGTTGCTCCAATTCTTAATTGCAATTTGGATTCAATGAGTATTTTTATTATTTTTTTGATTTGCCACCCGGTGTCCGGAGCCCATATTTTGTTGCTCCGACTAAATCCGGATCGCGCACTGCAGGACCCATTCGGGGGTGGCACTCCCAACAGGATTTTCTCCATACCCAAGGCTTGAACTCGAGATCTCTGGTTAAGGGTGAAACACTCCCACCAGTGCACCACAACCCATGTTGGTGAGTATTTTTATTATATATATTAGTATTGTGTTGAGAAATTTGTGTTGTTACACTTAAATTTTCATCTTATTATTTTGTGGTTCGATTTTCCAGCTCTTAATCCACAATCATAAAACAAATTCGATATTTTAGGGGCATACATGTATTGTTCTTTTCCGTAGAATGAAAACCTTCTTCATTTTTCTCCTACTTTTGTTATTACTCGATCAATACAATTCTTTTTTTTATCATAATCACAATTCAATGCACTAAGTTTTCTCGCTATGGTATATAATTTCTACAAGAATTTATTGTTACCATTTAAATTAGTGACATTAATCACACGACAATAAATTTTACTATAAAAACATAACTATTAACTTTACCTATATTCACCCACCCTGCCCAAATCCAACCCAACATATTTCACAGGGTCACTTTTTATATATACTGAAAAGTAACTAGGCAATTAATATACTATCATTTATAAAGTAGGTATGCTAATTTTTAATTCAGGCAAGTATTTTTCAATAATGCAAATTGTCCAAACACCTACATTATTATAGACTAAGTATAGCATTTGTTCTTTTTATAGACTAATGTCATGACCCGCTACTTTGTCCTCCCACTTGGACATAAAATTAAAGCTACCGCACAGAGCGTTAATTGAAGTCTAAGTCCGTGACACTAAGCACCCTTCTTTACCATTCCAAAGAAGGAACAATAAAAAACATATTAAATCCCAATATATTTGACCAAGAATTTGTAAGTGAAATTAATACAAGTTGATAATTGCATTTATGTTGGGGCCAATATGATAGTATATTGAACTGGATTTGGGTTGGCAATTTAGTGGATGAGTGTCCAATTTTTTGGAGTCTGTATCAACCAATTAATATACCCATGTTGAGTTTTCAATTTTTTCATGACATTCACAAGCACAATTCAATTTTTTTGTCTTCAAATAGTTCTATGGCCATACTTAACTAAGAGCATGAAAAGAA
The DNA here is from genome assembly GCF_000226075.1 of Solanum tuberosum. Classification (NCBI taxonomy): domain Eukaryota; kingdom Viridiplantae; phylum Streptophyta; class Magnoliopsida; order Solanales; family Solanaceae; genus Solanum; species Solanum tuberosum. The sequence goes on from NW_006239170.1 coordinate 649,823, forward strand.
ACATTCTGTCAAGTTGGGGGTTTTAGGTTTTTTATATATCACATATTTCTAGTTTTTATATAGATTATGATTGATTCAACCGATCAAAAGTTTCAGGTTCAAGTGTCAAGTATGGAAAATATCTTGTTAGCAGAGGCGAATTGAGGATTTAAAGCTGACGGGGGGTGCTACTAAAGACGAATGTGGGTTAGTCGAAGCACCGACACTTAATCGGAAAATATTATTAAACAAGTATAAAATTGAAGGTATATATAAATATAAATTAACATTGTTCACTCTATGGTCTTGACTCTCCGTGTACAGTTTGAGGTTGCTAGTTCGAATCTTGCTTGAGGTTTTAAATGTTTTTTTTAAATAAAAAAAATGACAAAAAGAAAACACAACAACCAGAATTGAATTCAAGACATTCTACTTGCAAGGAAGCACAATGAACAGTGTGGAACCAATGCACCAACTCAGCTTATGTATTTTAAGGTGCACATTTAATTATTTATTCCTTGTTTAGATATATACATATATACACACGTAAATTTTTCTAAAATTAACGGATACACGTGTACCCACTCCGTCAAGAGTAGGTCCGCTCTGCTTGTTAGTCTTAGGGGCGATAATCCAAGAGTAGGTCCACTCTGCTTGTTAGTCTTAGGGGCACGAATCCATATTAATCGAGATTTCAATGCAAGTACCGAACATCAAGTGGAAAAAAGGAAAATATATGAGGAATTTCACTACTTTTTTTTTAACATTGTATAGATGATATATTCTTCATATTTTTGTAACAAATTATTATTAATTTCATTTTGACAGCTAGTGGCAAACGTGATAGAAAGGGGCAAACCATATGCCTTAACATTAAAGCAATGTTTCAACACCACCAAATAGTTAGGTAGGTGTCTAAGGGACCATGTTCCTCTTTTTGGTTATACAAGTACCACATTCTTTGGGTTAATTCAAATACAATACAAAAAATATTTTTCGAATTTATTAGTCGAACATAAAAACACTCTAGGAAAAGTAATTTTTTTTTCCCGAAAATTACTTCTAACAACAAAAGTTTGGCCAAACATGCTATAAGACGGATGGGATACTTCTATTTCAAACTTTTAGTTGTATTTTCGATTTCATGGAGCACAAAAGGGGAAGGTTATCCAGTTCCTTAATTTCTCAATTGAATGCATAGATTCAACATGATCCAGACAACATGAATCTTATCTTAGCACAGAACTAACAAAACTGCATGACCCTACAAAAATGTCGTCATAGTGTTACCATCATAGTCGATCTTGTAGCCTCTCTCTTCATCTCCGCAGCCTTTCCACTTCCCCGGAAATACATGTAGACTAGCTGCACAAGGTGGAGCAAATTTGAAAAAAATGTACACAACTTCTCAAGTAATATGACAAAGGAAAAACAAGTTTTAGGATGAGAAGCGAATTTACAAGCAAAATGTCTGATGTGAAGGGAAATGAATTACTCATCGAATTCTACTATGAGTGACCAGTGGCGGAGCCAGGATTTTTAATAAGGGGGTTCAATAATTGAAGAACTAAACATATGAACTAATCGAAGGGGGTTCGACATCTATTCTATATACATAAAAAATAATTTTAACTATGTATAAATAGTAAAATTTTCCGCTGAGGGGGGTCGGATGACCCCCCTCACAGAAGGCTGGCTCCGCCCCTGTGAGTGACAAGTCAAGAATTGATATACTCAAATAGCATGAATACGAACTCATATGAAATATACGACTCAGTAGTGCTTTCAAAGGTAAACTTTGAGACATAAATATAAAAGCGTACACCAACCAAAGCATGTGTTAGCCTAAAAGATCAATTCTAGGCAAGATACCACTGTTAAAACAAGGAAATGAAAGAAGTGAATCATTTTTGTTAAACAAGGATAGATCAAATTATCAATGAAAACGTAAATTAGCTAAGAGAACTGATATAACTCTAGCTAAACATGGTCCTCTCGAACAGGAAGGGAATTCAACTGGTTGCAAATACAAGAAATGTTTTGTACCAACAACCATTGCCCATTCTAACATAAAAAAATAAAACAACTTACGTCAAGAATTTCCCCTTGAAGAAAATTGGAGGTGCCGCAGCAGCAGCAGTGCAGAATCCAACGTGAAACTACAAGATGAAAAGAAGTACACATAGTGCTCAATAAACAACTCAACAGTATAATAGAGAGGGACACATATCAAACTAGGCACTACAAGCCTGAAAACAAACTAAATTGCCTTAATTATCAAATGATGAGAATGGATAACTCTTTTGACAAAATTAAACACAATATGATCACATGCGGTCAAAAGCATAGACTAACCTCCGTCGCTACTATCCACTAAGGACCATTGGCTCCATAAATTCCAATTCGAGCACCCTGTTACACATTCAAATATTATTGCATTTGATACACGTGACATTCTTAAGAAGCAAAAACTGATACAAATACTAAGTGAGCCTATTGCTTACATGTTCAATACCGTGAGCCCCTAATGCAGAACCAGTCTGCAAAATCTCTTCATAAGCTTCTTTGTAGGTTTTCCAGTTATAAGGACTCCACTATTTTAAAAAGGAAGATGGTGAGTAAATACAGAGAAATATTTTATACTCCACTAACACTAACGATGACAGAAATCCAGATAGGTAGACAACATTGTACTTCACCTTTCCACCCTTAAAATTACACCATCCCAACATTCTATTCCCTGGATATTTTTCAACAGCTGTTCGGTGGATCAAAAAAACATTTTTTTACCTTTTTCCTATCAATCCGCGTAACTAAACTGAAAGCAAGGATAAACAACTATGCTTTACTAACATTGGATACAACAATATGGAGAAAGCAAACAAGAAAATCTAATAGAACTTGTCTTTTGTCCCTTTCTTTGTTGAAGACGTGATTAAGTAAATAAAAGCATGTTCGACTCCGCAACAGCTTAAGCTTTAGAGGTCTATGGATTCAAGTTACACCACCATCCATCATAAAAAAATATAAAGAAGAATTTTCACCTTCTCATATGTTCATGCAATTCAACAGTTTTTATTACTTCTACTAATCCTAAAACACATTACCATCAGTTCAAAAGGTTGCTGAAGCTGAAGGGAATGGGGAATGTTACCTAAGGAGTCGCCAAGCTGTACACAAATCAGGATAAGCTGGAGTAAAACCAATTTTAGCTATTGGATGTCGATAAACAAGACCAATAGATGGCTGTCCATTTTTGCCTTCTTTTCTTTCTTCCACCTTCACACCAAACATGGTCATGCTCATTTTTCCAGTTCTTCTGACTCAACCCAAAAGGCTCAACTCGAATTATATAACAAACAAGGCTCATATAAGGGCACAAAATAGAAGCTAGTCAATTCAAATTACATAAGATATGTCAAGAATGCTACTGAGCACAAGGCCACACTTAGCCTTGATGGGTTTATCAACCTTCTGAATCTACTCCTTTGCCACCTTCAGAAACTTCATCCACAACACCTTCAGATTCTGTAAGCTTCTTCACAACTAAATCGAGTTCCATTTCCTGACTAACCAAATCAGCAAGGTCATATCTGCCTGCATCACTATAGGCATCTATGATTGCGTTGTATAATGACTCATTGGGCTCGATGTGTCCATATTTTAACTGGCCATATATCCGCTTTATACCTTCAACCATGCCAGCTTTCCCATAGCAACCTACAAGATTAATAAATGTGACAATATCTGGTTCCAGTCCTTCATCTTGAATTCGCATAAATATTTTTAGTGCCTCATCAATTTGGGATGAAGCTCCATACACATATATTGCAACATTGTAAGCAAAGAGATGGAGTCCCAGTCCTGGTTGTGTGATAACGCTGCAGGATTCAATTGCAAATGTGTGCAAGCCTACTGCAGAGTAAACAGCACTTATCACTGCCTGTCTGGCATAAGGTTTACCTTCTCGGTAAGACAACTCGAGCTGTCTAACTGCCTCTACCGAAAAACCTCCCTTTTTCAATATTGTGAATAAAACCTTAAATGTGCCCCCATCTGGCAGAAGTTTCTGGTTAATCATTTCATGCAGCAATTCCCCACATTCAACAAGCTGCCCATTTGTGGCATAACATGCCATTACCTTATTGAATGTCATACAATCTCTTAAAAGTCCAGACTGCTTCATCTCCTCTGCTATCTCAATGGCTTCATCAAGCATACCCATATTCTTGTATGCATAAATCAAGGTTGCAAAAGTAACACCATCAGCCTGACCTTTCTCCCTCAAATGATTAAATATCATTTTTGCTTCCGAGACCATTCCAAAGTCTGCATACAGATTGAGCATACTATTGGATGCAATGATGTCAGGACCTCCATGCAAGTTTTTAATCTGCTCATACAGTTTTTTCGCTCCCTCTACTGATCCAAGCTTACTATAAGCCTTAATCATTGAAGTCAAGATTATCTGATTAGCTTGAATCCCAGAGTCATTCATGACATGGAAATAATGCATAGCTTCTTCAAATTTACCAGCTTCAGCAAACCCATCAATTAAAGTACCATAGACAACCTCATTTGGTTTTACACCTGCTTCGGACATTTCATCAAAGACATCAACTGCATCAGAAAGCCTATTCATGCGCACATAACTAGCAATGAGTGCAGAGAAGGTAGAACATGAAGGTTTAAATCTCAATCCTTGCATTTCGGCTAAGAGCTCTTTGGCTTGGTCAACTAAATCACCCCCAGAGAACATTTGGATTAGAGAGTTATAAGTGCACTCATCTGGCCATGTCCCTTGGTTTTTCATTCCCTTGAAGAGCGAGAAAGCTTTATCATATAGCTTTGCGATTCCATATGCCTTGATCATGACATTATATTCTGCAATTGCTTTCTTCTGAATAACCTTGTCTGTTCTACCAAAGAACACATCCTCGGCTTCTGCCCAAAGTCCCTTACTAGCATATGCATCAATGATGGCAGCATAAGCTGGCGATGAGAACCCACCGTTCAATTGACACTTCTCAAAAATTGCCTTTGCACGATCGATCAACCCTGCATTGATGTACATTCTCATAATAACAGGGAGAGAGTGTTCATCTATATACATACCTAAACTTTCAATTTCACTAATCACATTTTCAACCTCCTGGACCATATTTTGCTTGCATAGTGTTCGAATAATAGCCCTACAAGTCACAGCATCAGGGAAAAGTCCCGTCCTCCTTATCTTTCTGTACCACTGAAGAGCCCTATCAATCTTACCTGCATTAGCATAAAGAGACAGGAAGATGTTGTATGTTTTAGTATCAGGAGATATTCCTCTTTCCTCCATCTTATTCAGCAATGCTTCTGCCTCTTCCAAGTAGCCATGACTTCCACAAATAAAGATCATAGTGTTAAATGTTACAGCGTCCAAAGCCACACCGGATTTCAACATCTCATTAAACACATTTGCAGCGTCCTTCAAGCGACCAGCTTTTCCATACAAATCAATCAGAGTATTGTAGGTGGCTGTCATTTGAGGTTTCCTACAAGTTTTCTCATTATCTAAAACTCTAGACGGGTTCCTCCCTCCGGTCCTGAAAAGCTCAGTCAACAAAAACTGTTTCAAACTAAAAGGTTCAGAGTCATCTATAGAATCCAAATCAAAATCATCCAATTCAATCTTCCCAGTACACCAATCCTTATAAAACCTATCTGCTCTATCATATTCCCCTGCATCCTTTAAAACTTTAACAACTGTATTCATCGTAACCTCATCCGGAAAAATTCCCCTCAACTTCATATGTTTAATCCATAAAAGAGCCTCCTTCACCAACCCTGCTTTCCCATACACATCAACAAGCATTCCATAAGTATTATTCGTCGGAAAAACACCATTCTTCGCCATTTCAATCCAACAAAGTCTCAACTCATCCCATTTCTTAGCTCTACCTAGTGCTCTAAGTATAACATTATAGTGAATTACATTCGGAACATAATCTTTCTGCGATTTCATCCACTCGAATACCCGAAGAGCTTTTCCCCAATTACTCTGCTCTTTAAGAATCACAGTTTGCTCTTTAGGACTAAGCTTCCCATAATACAAATTAAGGGTTTTCTCAACATCACTTTCTGTGCGTAAAGAACGCAAAATCGAAGGTAATATACCTCCATATCCCTTCCTTTTACCATTAATAACCGTTCTTGAAGGTAAAGCTTCAGCCTTTGAATGACACTGTAGCTTAAACCCTATAAAAACCCTATCTTTATCATCTCCTTGAAGTTTTAGCTTGTGGGGTTGCAGAATCTTGATGTTTCTGTGTAATGGGTGGTTAGTTTTGGATGAAGGTTGAGATTTACAGATTTGTTTTTGGGTAAAACTGTGTAAGTTAAACCCTAGAAAAACCCTAAAATTGAAATGAGAATTAAGGTTTTGAGATGAAGTAATAGGTTGAGATTGAAGTGGAGCTTCATAAGGTGTTCCAATCACCATGGAAGTGTATGTTTGAAGCACCATTTTCGGCTTGTTTCCAGATGAACAAGAAAATAAGCAAATTTTATTTACTCATTAACAACTGTAACAGCTGAAAAAAAGGAAATAAGCTGCCGGCCAGAAATAAAGAAAGATATTCCTGGAGGAAAAAAAGTGTTTAAAATTAAGTTTATTTTTATGAAGATTTTTTTTTTTGTTGAAAAAAAAAACAATTTGAAATAAAGAAGTTGTTAGATTGAAGATTTGTTATATTTCCCTTTTTATATTTGGAATAGTTGTATATGAGTCGAGAACTTTTTGAAAATAGTAATCGTTTTTTTTATCTCTACGAGGTAATGATAAAATCTACGTATACTCTATTCTTCCTGAATCTTAGTTATGAGATTTTACTAGTATTTTGTTGTTGAAGATTTTTGAGTAAAGAGGGACTTATTAAAGAAAAAATCTTCTTCCACAGAAATAGACTCACAAATTTATTTATTTATTTTTAAGAAAAGACAAAACTACGACTTGTTTTAACGTGTTTTGCACCAAATTTTTTTCTCCAAAAAAGATTATTACTACAAAAAGCTTTTCCAAATCTTTGTGCTATTTACCATTATTCATTTATCTTTTGGAAAAATACAGCAAGACAATTTTTAACCAACACATTTATGGGATAAGATGGAATATTCGATAATTAAGTATTTATATTTTATTTGATTGAATTTATAACTAATTCGAAGGTAAATTTATACCTAAAATTTGGTGTTAGTTTATCAAACTTTTTACTCTCAACATAATTTTGTTTGCAAACTAAATGATTCTTAAAACATTACAAAGTTTTATTAAGAATTTGGTTGGACCAATTGGAGGATATATTTATATAGAGAATGAGAGATTGTGGAAAAGAAAATTTCCAACAATATTTGACTTATGAGAACTTATGCAATTTTAATTAAAAAAATAATTTTGTGGCTTGTAATAAGAAAAAAAAAAATGTATTGTTAGTTTTATAGTGAACAGATTATACAATGAACAAATAAGAAAACCAAATTGTCTCTTCTGCATTCTACTCTTCCTCTGCCTAATTATTCCACTTCTTGCATAGGAAGAATTAACAGGATAAACATACATTACTTGAAAATTATATGCAACTTATTTGCATAACATCTTGTATAGCCACAAATCTGTCAAATAACTAGTTTGACTCTCGAAATCCGAATACTGCCATATAAATTGAGAAAAATGGCACAATGAGCATCAAATTACTATGAATATCCACATAACAACAGACTGTCCAAAAGAAAGGGCAAGTGTTACTCATTGATATCACTATGTACTCCAGAATTACATTTGCATCATTCAGGTATATCCAGTTAAGTTGTGTACTGATGAAAGCAATCAAAGAATTTAACAAACCCGAAGACCAAAACTGCATATGCTCGAATGACCCTACAATAATGTCGTCATAGTGCAGCCATCATAGTCGATCTTGCAGCCTCTTTCTTCATCTCTGCAGCCTTTCCACTTCCCCGGAAATACATGTAGACTTGCTGCACAAGGCGGAGCAAAATTGAAAGATGCTTGGGGTGAGACAAAACCAACCAAAGTAGTATGACAAAGAGAGGCAGATGACTAAACCTGTATAACCCATATGCTCATCAGTGTTTCAAGACAGAAGAATCCAGCTCCAATGAAGTAGAATATCTGCAAACGAAAATCATGTTTAAGAAATGAAGCAAATTTACAAGCAAAATGTACTATTTCATGGGAAAAGAATTACTCATCAGATTCTTTTAATACAAAGAAAAGCTAAGATTTGTTGATATAGCAAATAGCATGAATACAAACTCAGATGAAATATACAACTCAGTAGTGCTTTTAAGGTAAACTTTGAGACAAAAATATAAAAGCTTACCCCAACCAAAGCATGCCAGCCTAAAAGATCAATTGCAGGCAAGATACCACTGTTAAACAAGGAAATGGAAAAAGAATGAGCCATTATTTTTTAAGAAGAAGGCATCATATTATCGATGGTAACATAGATTAGCTATATAACTAAATATAACTCAATAGCCAAACATGGTCTGCATATCCAAGAAACATCTTGTACCAACAACCATTGCCCACTTAACATAAAAAGGTAACTTACGTCAAAGATTTCCCCTTGAAGAAAATTGGAGGTGCCACAGCAGCAATGATGCAGAATCCAATGTGAAACTACAAGATGAAAATAGGTACTCAGAGTCCTCAGTAACAATGCAGCAGTTTAAAGAAAAACTAAAAAGGAAATGTAGTATTTACCACGTAACTTAAGAAAAACCACCCAAATTTCAGCGCACTGTCAGTCCTGCAAACAAAATGAATATCAGAATAAACTCTTTTGGAAGGGACAATCACACTACAGAAATAAAAAGAAAAATAATATAATCAATTCCCTCCCATAGGTGAGCACACAACTATTTCTCCACAATAAGGAAGCACAATATGTACCTCATTGCACGATAGAGAGGCCGATACCACAATACATAGGCTCCTGGGACACCTGATATTAAGTAGATAACAGCAAGCAACCAGATAGTTGGACCTACAACAATAAAATGTAAACCTTAGATGGTTAATTTTCACAAAAGAATAAGAGAGGTCAGTAAATGAAGTTCCAGCGCAACCCCAACCTTCTCCTCTGATCCAAGCTAAGGTGACAGCAACAAGGTTCCATACAAGACAGACTGCCAGACCTGCAATTTACCATGTCCAATGTCACTCAACCATATGAGCATTAACTAAAGAAATCAGTTCCAAGAAAGTAGTCTGATTGAACAATAAAAGAAAGAAAATGACTGTAATGAATCATTCTAACAAAAATCATCTAGAAAATTTCCTTCATTCTCTTTTATCTCCATTTGAACTGGTAGTTTTGAGATGTACAGCTACAAGTGATATGAACTAGTATGACTTTCAAATCTTTGCCCCAAATTCCACAGACAATAGCAGGCACTTAGAGGAAATCGTAGACCCTCTTAATCCATGTGTCACTAAAACCATTTGCACAAAAAGCTTGTCTAAAAGATTGAGTTTATGTTTTAAAGTCTTTGGGAGCATAAATGCTACTATTATGCAAATAGGTAGCTTGGAATACCATACAGAACACTCTCTTTTTTTGGAACATAGTCAACCAAGAAAGTAGTAAATAATAATAATATGCATCCAAATCTTCTTTTTTTTTTGGAACATTGGTAAAGTAATATGCATCCAAATCTTTCAGGTCAGTTTAACCTATAAGGTTGAAGATTACTTATTGGAAAGGTCAAGATAGAGGCACTAATAGCATCCATAGAGAAGATATTTATAGGGAAGACATACAGACATACCCAACAATGTAGTGAATGCAACATATTGCAGCTTCTGTAGATGAATTGGAATTTCATTTGCGATATCGTGATGAATGATGGGGAAGAAAGGTGGCCAATTCTTGTCGTCAATCACTACACCAGCTGAAAAAGGAAAAAGAAAGATTGGAACTAAAGTCAATTAGCAGAGGAAAAAAAAGAAGCAAAAGCCCTGAATTAGTTCAAAGACTGTAAAGACAAGCGTGTATACAGTAGAAAACTACCTCTTGTTATTGCATCCTCCTTCCTTTTAAGTTCCTATATTAGACCAATAAAACTGACAATTAATAATATACAAAATGCCTAAAAGGAAAAGACAGCCCGCAGCACCTTGAGCCAAATAAGAGATAATATCATCTATAGCAAGACAACAATAATTATTTGGTAGTAGATAATCTTGCACGTTTTCCATAATTAACAAGCAATAGAATAGAAAGAACTTGTGTTTTCTATTGTGGAAGATACGCAAGACATAAATGTAGAGTAACAACCCACCTGTTCTCTTTTCTTTAATTCAGCCTCTTTAGCTTGGAGTTCTTTCTCTTTCTTCTTCATGTCCTGATTAGTTATATGAGTAAAATACATGATCACTCAAACCTATACTCCAAATGAACACAGGTATAGTAGTCACAGGGAAGAAAAAAGTGCAAATTCAATTTATCAAATCATTCTTTTACCTTTGAACCATCAAGAGGAATATCAACGGTTGCGCCACGATCATAGCCGGCAGGTTCATGAGGAAGAGGATAAGGCCTCGAGTTTGTAGCAGCAGGAACACTTCCATTATTCTGCAGAATTTAGTAAGTACTAAGTGCCATAATATGCGCAAGTAAGGTACCCGTGTACCATTACTAAGACTAAAAAGAAGAATATGCAAATGGATATTCTCACTATTCAAGAATGAAGATGAAGTCTTGCATAATATGCACACAAGAAACAATTCATCAGCTTTTACGAGATTGAAAATTTCCTGCTCCAATTATTTCAGAATATCAAACTAGATTGATAATCCCAATGTCAATGAAGTCCGTAAGTTACATTGTGGACAGAGGACAAGGTCTTAATAAAACACAAATGCATAAACATCAGCCCTTAGTTGTACATTTTGCTAGTAGGGTGTGTAGACAAAATTGATTTTGAAATAGCTAAGGAGACAAACTACTTCCCCTCATTTTGCTGACCACACTAGTTGCAAATGCATTACCATTTTGTTAAATACATTGACAGGTTATCAGAAGGCCTTAGAAGCTAGTATTAAGATACTTGGTTGGGGACCCTAGTATCAATAATAAAATCAAATCCCAATATCTATATGGCTGTAAACTGCTACACTGGCTAACTAGGATGATCCACACTCTGGTAGGAATTGCTTCCTTTATCCGAGAGATGAGGCTTGATTTTTATGAGAAAACTTTAGTGTGATCCACCTTTTTCAGCAGCACTTGGGCCTTTCATGGGGTTAGAAAAATTTTGCACGTTTATTACATAAGATTATTTAGAATTCAAGAAAATGTAATAATTTCTTTTTCCATATCTTCGCAACTCAGTTTTCAAATGAGAAAACTCCCAAGAATTTTGGAAGAAAATCTTATCGTGTTCATATAAAATGGGCCAGTTCTATTGAACCTTATGTAGAGGTCCTCGGTCCTAAAACAAGAAAAATATGAAGCACATAAAAAACTAAAAAACAAGAAAAGAAAAGGAAGCACGATTCAAGTAATAATTTGTGGGAAAGAGCAAAATACAAATGGAAAAATGTAAGTTCTATCTGCCAAAGTTAAATCAGCACTGAGCACAATATCCATAAATACCAAACAACAACCAATCATCCCAAAGATGTCATACTGAATACTATTATCCCAAAAAATAAATTCTGAGACTGCAGCCACATTGTATTATTCTGACACTTGTGCTAAGGCAACAAAATTCCCACCCTTCTCCTCCTGCTCAAACAACTGATATTTTTTCTTCCAGGCTGTGTTCGGTATGAGGGAAAACATCCGATTTTCTCATGTTCGGTTGGTCAAAACTTTTGGAAAACTTTTTCTCTAGGAAAACAAGTTCCTTAAGAATGACTTCCCTAATGGAAGTAGGGAAAACAAGTAGCATTCCACATTGAGTGTCCTCTCCACCCTCCATCACACCTCATCTTCACCCCAAACCGCGTATCCCCCATCCCCACCACACCACCTCTCATATTATTTGTCTAGATTATACACAAATGTTTTTAGAATAATACTTTATGCTTGTGTACCGGACACAAGAAAATAAGTAGAAATCCACTTATTTTCCTAGAAAACATTTCCCTTCATACTGAACACACCCTTAATCTTCCATCACTCTATAGAAAAAAATTCCCATTCTATTGCAGAAACTACTTTATTCACCTAATCTAACAATCCCACCCCAGACATTGTCATCTTGCATGATTCTGATAAGAAAATCAAGCCACAACTCAATTCTCCAATAGCTCAATTACTACAAGCTCGTTCACTGAAATTCAAATAGCTCCCAAATCCTAGAGAAGCAGAATTATTTTAACCCAGACTAAACATTTCAATTACATTCTCCCAAAAAAGAAGTTGAATAGGAAAACACGATCCACAATCTTAGTAACAGATCTGAAAATATGTACCAACAAAACAAAACTCCACACCCAGTATTCACTTTCTGCAAAAAAACATATCTTTAACACAAGAAATTTACCCCCTCAAAAGCCCATATCGTTAAAACCCACAATTTTCAAAATGTCACACAAGATAGTACTAGTACTTAAGAAGAGTAAAAATGAGTCTATGGGTATATACCGAAAATGGGTTCACTTCATCTTCTTCAGCAAAAGGATTGTCATTGTAACGCCCAGCCATCACCTATTCCACAGATCTGGAAATGTGCAAACAAGCTCAAATCTGAATCTTGAACAACTTGGGTTTTAGATTTCCAATATGTATTCACTTTTTTGTGAAAATAGAGTGATATTGTACTACTTTTTTCTTCCCTGAATTTGCTTCTGCTTTAATATTCTTCTTCTTTTTGCCAGTAGAAATTGCACTGCACGTTACAAAGTAGCTATTCATTCACGGGATGACAGCAGAGACAAAGGCTTTAAACAGTTATCACTCACTCTATTTATATGGAGATAACAATATTAGGATATCCAATGAAATTATTTTATCCCGCATTTGACTACGAATATTAATTACTCTCGAGACTATTTTACTAATTTTATGGGATATTCTTATCTATTTATTCGGCTATAGGTGAACTTGAGTCTTGATTCAGTTTCTTTTTATTTTCACTTAACTGCAGCTAAATGAGTGAATTTAAATTAATAAATATATATTCCATCCGATTTCAAAATAATTAATGTTTAAGAAAACAAAATATTATTTATTACTAGTAAATTTTTCTTCTTTCAAATCTATCACTATTTCGATTGTTAATTAAGTGAGGCATTTAAGAAAACGTCTTGTCTAAAAGAAATGACAAAAACCTTAGAAATAAATACTATGGATTGAGAATAAGTAGACATATAATATGTGTACACACGTTGGATTCTCTATATTGTAATCCCCTACCTCAGTTTTTATTTCTAAAAGAAGAGAAAAGATAAAAACATCATTTAACCACAAGGTAGGAAAAAGGTAAAAAGTGATGCGCCAAATAATGCCAAATTTTAGCTCACAATTTAAGGAAAAATATTCTAGATGTAATTACGGAAAAACAGTTTTTTCATAAAGAATTCTATACTCAATCTGGCCACTAATTGGTAACCTCATGCGCTTTTGGTAGTTTTAACCAACTAGAAAAAGTAAAAAAAAAACATAATGTTTGGAGGAATTATAAAATTACAACCTTCAAGTGATTATTAAATATATCCATGATGATACTGAAGGCTGAAAAATGTGCTACAGAAAGTCCATATTGAAAGTGTGAAGAATATTCTTGTACAAACAATTGAAAATGTACAGCAGAACAAATAAAGATTTACAACTTCAGATATACCAATTAACAACCATAAATAAGCTCTCAAAACAATGGGGTTAGTGCATTTTATGCATTGTGGTTTCTGTTTGGACTATAAATGAACATTAGAATGATTGCAAAAAATTGTACTAAGAATCAGGATAACCCGAGCTGTGTTGGTGGAAATCGTGCAGTTTCTAGCCAGCCCTTTGTCTTGGAGGTATGAAGCTTTGCTGGCAGGGCACTGCATCTACAGCCTCAAAATCTTTGGTTCCAAGTATCTCAGTTCGAGTTAAGTTCTTTGCAAAAGTAAAAAAATCTTGGAAGTCTTGGTTACTCCATGCCTGAATCTGCTATAGCATGCATGTCTGGTTCAAATCATTCTTCATCGGATCTACTGGGAGATTCTCTTCTTATCATTTGTATGAGGTCTTGAACCACTTCTGACATTTGTGGCCTGTATTCAGGCTCAGGCTGCAAGGAAATATTAAAGATAGTTACAACAAAATGCAAAGGCAAATCCTATACAACAGCTAAATCTTAGTCATGCTAGGAAGAGATATGAGATGGGCTTCAGAAAACAGCCACACGAAAACTACTTCACTCTTCCTTGATTAACAGTAATATAGTACTCTGTACTAGTTGTTCTGCACACAATTGTGAGTGCGATCAATCTATAAGATAGCGGGAATAGGATATGGAAGGTGGAGCCAAATGGAAATAGTCCCTAAGAAATCATATGATGCATTTAATCTCTTCTCTGTCATTGCTAGAAGGGTAACTGAAAGATGATAATGGGGAGGACACTGTGAACAGGCTTCACATTGGAGTTACACCAACTACTTGGTTCCTTTTAACTTATCAGTATCGATTTCTGTTCATTGAAACATTGAAAATTTGACCATTATATAAATACAATGGATATATCAGTTGCAATCAAATATCCAATCAATAGAGTGGTGCCTCATTCTTCTTCTCCCCCACATACACAAGCATTTGGTTGTACAAAAAATTGCATATTACCTAGTGAAAAATCCAACACCCACCGAATAAACAATAAGACAGGAGAACAATAAGCAGAAGAAGGAAAGCAAATATAATATATCTGTTGCTTCTACAGCTTTGTGTCTGGATTCTGGCAGATCCGAAATGTGACCCAACCCCGAAAAGCTTCGAACCACTATTATTTGCTTATATTGTTAGACTGGGGCAGTTGGATTGGGCAAACACTTGGGTATTTAAAAGGGTTGTAATAGGGGATCTCTTGGTACTGTTTTCTTATCTTTTATAGTGGAAAATTCTCTCCGCTTCTTCCCCGAGGAAATGGGTTTTGACAAACCTAGTAAATTCCTTGTGTTATTTTTATTATTTATTTGTTTGGTGTGTGATTGTGTGCTAGTTAACCATGCGTATTCTGCCACAAGATTTAATTTGGTGAATAGGGTATTATTGGTAAATTGTTCATTGATCCAGACTTTCCTAGTGTTGTTTGCTTCAACTACAACATACACACACTCTTCAACGAGTCATGAAAAGGCATTCAGACACCTGAGCAGAAAACGATATCGGAACATCGACATGGGATGTTTCCACTCCCTGTAACTTTTAACTATGCCTATAAACCTGGTACATCTCATACTACAGATTCACAGATGTCCTTAAACTGGTAAATAATTCATAATCTAGTGGCTATAAAAAACAAAAGACACCATGTGTAGAGTTCCTATTTTGACACAGTACAGCTCCTTCCTTTTACTTTTTATTTTATTTTCTGTGACAGAAATAAATCATTTTCCATGTTACCTTTTTCCTCATTTGTACCCAAAGTTTGATTAAGGATTGAAGAAAATGGAGATTTGGACAAATTACTCACTTGTAATAAAAGAAAGGATTAAAAAACTCACCAAAACGCAGCGGGAAATTATGTCAGCAAAATGTGATAATGACTTAAGTGGGTACTTTCCTTTGAGAGAAGGATCAACCATTCTTGTCAAGGCATCAATATCATGTAGCTGAGGGATTGCCCATCTGACCAAGAATTGCTCTCCTCGACTTCGAGTTCTGAATATGATATATAGGTAATGATAAAGCTGGGAGAAAACATGACAACAAAATTTATTCAATGAGATGCAAATGGCCTTACCGGTCATATGACATTCTGCCCGTTAAGAGTTCCAGCATCACCACGCCAAAACTGTAAACATCACTCTGAGAAGTGTAAATCCCTGACTCAAATTCTGGGGCACCATAGCCATAGGTTGTAAGAAGTTGTCCTGACAACTGAAAATCAAGTACAACTTCACTTATTCAATTTCAAATTCTTCGGCACAGTGCATAAGAAAAACAAAAAAGGTAAGGTTTCAGCAAAGATTGATGATCCACATGCTCCTAGAGTAGCAGATCTATAATCATACGAAGTACAAGTGAAAAAACCAGTCATATCCGTGATGTCTTGTTTAGTTCAATCTTGTGTTTTACTGTTTCTTATTAATGAGAGGAGATAATGTGGACTTCATAAAAATAAAATAGAATTTAAGTTTCTGAAAACCCATCTAACAAAAGCACCTGTAGAGTGTCTTTATGTATGACTAGGTCAAACTAACATAGTGAAACTGTTCTTCCCACATCTTTAGAAGTCAAAATTCTCCAACAGGGAAAAAAATACAGGAGCTTGTCACCATCATATTAAATGTGCAGCGGCAAAACTACTTCTGAAGAATGTTGGGAACAGTTTCAAGGATCACTAAATTTCATCTCTTTGTCAAGGGGTGAAGATGAGAAGGCAAGTCCAGCATATGTTGGAAAGGATCTACTCTCCTGCTTACAAATTCCACTAGTGTCTATTAGATCTCGTGAAGCATTGAAATGTTATAAAAGCCTAAAACATGACAAATACTTCAGACTAGCTGGGCAACCAGGTAGTCTCAGACTAGCTAGATTTGTTTCCTGATTTCCAGATTTACAGGGAAAAAGACTTGACCCTTCTGAAATTGACCGTATAACTTCTGGCACTACTACAAAATCAACTATTTCTAAACAATAAGTTATCCATTTACGAGAAACTGCATTTGTAGTTAATTACTGCTCTACTCCGGTGTGTTACTTGGAAGCATTTTGATCATCATTACACTCCTTTCTTAACAACTACTACTTAGTCCACATTTTCACTTCCATCATAAACCTGAAACTTGCTTTTCTTTCAACTGGAAATGCAAGCAGAAAATGACCATTCCACCCCAAGAGGTAAATGTCTGATCCATAATATTTGGATGGTAAGTTACCTGGCTCACGGCACCTGATGATATCAGTGGAGCTAAACCACAGTCAGAGATATGCACAGCCAACTCTTCATCAAGGAGAAGATTGACAGATTTGAAGTTTCTGTGGATAATAGGTGGCTCGCAGACCTCATGGAGATACCTTCATTGCATAAAAGAACAAATATAATTAATACATGAGATTTAAAATTTGCTTTAACTCGCTTGTCATGCAAATCTAAGAATTAGATCACCTAGCAATCCCACTAATAATAATTAACGGGTGGGATGACTATGAGGATATTTTCTTTCAACAATCGTGTTCAGCATCCCTTGTATGAACTCATGTGGAGGAGGAATGGAAAGTAGTATAAACCGAAATACAGCACCAAATATAATGTTAACATATACTTATAAAGACCATCTCCCAACAGTATTTTATCATTTATGTCATGTAGTATGTACATGGCATGAAAGTTCAGGACTAGTTTGTGATTTGAGTTCTTTGCTACCTTCCAGTGCTAAATTATTATTAGTACTGCTTACAGAAATTTCTTATAGATCACGGCCAAATAACTCTTCAACATCAGATTTTCCATAGCTCATATGTATATACTCGTATATTTGCATGTGGTTTCTATGTATATGTGACTGGTTATTTTACTTACTCCAAGCCTCTTGCAGCTCCAAGAGCCATCCGGATCCGTGTATCCCATGAAAGTTGTTGCTTGAATTCATCATCAGAGTGCAGCGCATCTTGTAGTGTCCCACTACTGCAATACTCATAAACCAGAAGCCTTTGACCATGCTCTGCACAATAGCCCATCAACTCGACAACGTTAGCATGACGAATTCTGTCAATATTGTTTACTAGGTCAAGAAACTCATCATCCTTCTGTTGATTGGAAATTCTTCTGTCCAGCTTCTTGACAGCAAGTAACTGCATAAGCATTCAAAGGGTCAAGTGTCAGAAGTAACACAATGTGACCACCAAATGATTCAAATAATGTTAGCAATGGGATGAGAGTTAAGATTGCATGCCAGATAAATAAATGTACACTGAAAATAAAACAGGGACATTGTATATTCTGATTATAAAATAGTTTCTCATTAGAAAAGATGCATCAGTATTTGGCAGATCCTGCTATACAGCAAATGACAAAACTAAGGTACAAATCAGAATGATAAGCTCATGCAACTTGAATGTTGATTGTTCTATGACAACAGTTGATCAATGGTGTTGTTTATTTGGAAGAAAATGCCACTTAAAGATTATATAGGATAAGAACCAAAAAACGTCCTAAAGAAAATTTAAGTTACAAGAAATATCTTATGAAGCAATTGGAAGTCATTTTGCTTTTATCTGTATTTATGAAATACAGTTTACCCTAATATATATGACTTTGGATTTCCACCAACAAAACCATATTTACATATGATTCGATCAGTCCGTGAATCATTCTTAAGCAATTAAGCATAGAAATGCAAGAGCAAGATACGTAATGCAACAACAGATAAGAGGCATCTTTAGTGCTCACAGAACACCGTAAAGACCCCCAAAAAAGGAAATTATAAGAAGAGAAAAGCTGACAATCTAGGTTCAAGAGAATACAGCAGGGTAGGAAAACAGTTGGTAATTTCGAGTATCAAATTACAGTACATTATATATCATTCATAACTTATACCTTCCCTTTTGGAAGCTCTGCCCTGTACACAGTTCCCAGCATTCCTGATCCTATCAGATTATCTTGAGAAAAGCTGTTGGTGTATTGCTGAAGAGATGCGATTGTGTAAGATTTCACAGAAGTTAGTGGAAGTGGCCTGTGGGGAAACTTCATTGAAGTATTGTCGGCAGGTGGAATTGGCTTCACAATAACTCTCTCTTGAGAAAAGGGTGGTGGCGGTGGCGGAGGTGGTGGTGGGGGTGGAGGTGGTGGCAACATCGAATCAATATCAATTCTGCTTAGGTTTATCTCACTAGTATCCTTCTTTGGTACTGCCCTCAGGTTTTGCACATTTAACTCCTGCTCCTGCTGTGGCATGGGAGTGCGGGCCGGTCTCCTTGGTTGTTGCTCTTCCTTTGGCCTCACCAGAGGAGGAGCTGTTCAAAACATATGAAGTCCACTTATCATCAAAGAGTAGAAGAGGTTAAGAGTCATAGCTTATTAGTTCTGAATGTTGCAAAAACAGATATCAAATTCACGAATCTTTTGTAGGGCGTTTATGATTGTAATAGAGAATTTGACAATACTGTAGCGGCCATTGTCATTAAGGGGTGTCAATGGTTGTAGTCATTAAGCAATGTCTTAACCACTAGACTGAACCTTTAACTTGTGTCAAGAGGTGTCAATACTTGTATATATTTTATTAAATCAAAATTTGACCTCTATATACCATGTAATTTTCTGACGAAGGCCTTGGGTAAGGGTGGGTCCGCCCCTGGGCACATGGATAACCACTATATATTTAGCTGCATACTTAGATGTCAAGACTGCAGATTCAAATAGAGCCTAAATTAAAGAGTACTAGTTTTCCCTGTAAGAACTAAGGAAAAAAGCCAGACTAACAAATACTAGCAACAATACACACGATATAAAAGTTGAAAGGTTTAATAATTTGCAGTACCTTTCTCTACATCATGTCCAGGTAGGACCAATAAACCATTATCCCTACGATTCTCCCTGGAGCCCACATAAGGAGCTATTCCGTGCCGTCTGGACCAATTAGTTTCTTGCCTTTCCCTAAAGCATCTTGGCAGAAAGAGCAGGATTGCTATTACCAATATTATAAATGACAAAACTGATGCAATGGATATCCAGACTACCCTTTTAACAGACTTTTTGCTTCCTTTTGAACTAGATTCTGCAGTTGCTGATGGTCCATCAGCTTTTTGTCCAGGTTTTCTGTCTGAAGTCGGTGGTGTCTGTGTTGAAGTTGGAGGCTTAAAAAAGGGTGGTCCTGGTGGTGCTGGAGGGGGTCTCGTAAATGAAGTAGGTGGAGACAAAGGGGCAATACTACTGTTGGGTGGAGACAAAGGAGAGACACTGTTGAAAGGATTTCCAGTGTTTCTGCACGTCAAGAACAAAATTAGTAAGTACATGAAAGCATTAGCCATCAATTCTCATAATTAAAGTCAATCAAGAGTCAAAACCTATATAAGACACTTGAAAAAAATAATGAAACAACTGATACATCTTCCTAGCATGGATCAATATGTACCCTTACCAATATTGTTCAATAAATCAAATTTCCCGGCAAACAAATCTTATTGAACAACATGATATGAAAATCACGCCTGTGTTCAAAACTTAAATAAATGTTAGCCCGCTAGTGAACTTAAATATGACCAAAATGCAGTCCATGATCCAGCTTGGCAGTCCATGGTCCAGCGTGACATATACATCATATATGGGTGTCATATGGTTTTGTGCTACTATAATCCTTTAGCTTGTATACGTCACATTTTTTCCAATTTATTGTGTAGGCTAGATGTTTTTTTATCCAATTGTTAAATTGAGCAGCATAGTGTTAGGATTATTCTTTTTTTAGGTAATTGTGCTGATGATATCAAAATTTGGCTACTTTACCTAATGTAATTTGAAATTATTCTAACATTTAGGACTCAAGCTGTTGATATGCAGTGTGCCCACTAGCAATTCTAATCTAAGTCAGTGCCATAAACCTGTAAGCATAATCTGGTTTTGCAACATAAATATACTCCTCAACATATCAGATCTCCGATAGTATAAAAAAGACTTTGGGCCTAACTCAACCCCAAAAGTTAGCTCAAGAGATGAAGATTGCCCAAGACCATATAAAGGAGTCAACTTCCTCATGCTACACGATGTGGGACTCAACAATTTTCTAAAATACTATTGTTAAAGATGGTGCAGCTAACATACAGACTAGCACGACACACATTTCATAATATTTTTCCTGCTTATGAGAAAGAGTAATGTAGTTCAGATCAAGGTTTTTTCTAGCTTATAGGAATTTAACGAGGTCTTGCATTCACAAACTTACATAAAAACAGACACACACACACACACACACACACTCACACACAAATTTCTACGCACATAAAATGTCTAAAACGTATAGGTTCAGAAAATTGAGAAGTTTGCCAATAGCAATTGCATTTTTTTGCCAACCAACAAACTTGGGTGTAATAAAGAAGCCACTCTGAACTCTTCCGCTGATCTATACTTAATGAGATGATGAAGCCTATTCAAGTCTTGTCATTTTGCACAGAAACTCTCCCCTTTAGTGAAGTTTGATATTCACCAGTATGTTAACTAAAAGTTTAGTATGGTCTGAAGTGGGTAGGGAATATGAAGCTGAGTACAGATGATACATGTGCTGCAGCTTTAGGAGGGTGGAGTACAATTATTGTTTATGTTAACGATTGTAGCCCTTCAGATCTTATCTGCCTTAATTGTCCATGAATAACAAGCTGATCAAGGTTGTCACTCAGATTTAAGAAAGAGGGTATTAAGTATTAACAAAAAGTACAGAGCAGTTTGGCATGTAATAATCGAACTTCAACAAGGAATCTGTCTCCATAGTTTCTGAATATCTGTCTAGCAGATTGTGTCGAACAAAGAGGCACAACTGCACAAGAATGTAATAGGTGGCCAAGAATATATTGTAGATTACATGCTGGAAGATAAACAACAATATTAGAAGCAGAAAGTGAAATGTACTTACTTGAAATTGGGAATAGATAACAACTTCTGAGGTATGGGCCCAGAAAACAGGTTATTCTCCACATTCCTGGAGGGACACAAAAGATGGGAGATATTAGTACGATATTATATCATTCTATGGACCTGGAATTAATATTTGAGTTAAAAATGGTGACGAAGAGTACAAATCTGCGAGGGGAAGATCTTGTAAAACATCGAGAGTTCCAGAAAGCTGGTTATTCTGCACATGTCTGGAGAGAAAGAAATAAGCTGCTTTTCTATTGGTCATAAATTACAAACCAATTCAACAATATGTAGAATCACTCACAGAGTGGTCAGGGAGGACAAGTTTCCTACTGATGACGGCAAAGCTCCGCTGAAACTGTTACTTGACAAATCACTGCAAGTATACAATTAATCCACCAGTTATGGACAATTAAAAACCTCTATGGAAATATTGAAATGATTTTGTCTTGGTGTCATACAGATTAACCAATGCTGTAAGGCCTTGAAAGGAATCAGGAAGTTCTCCAGTCAGTTGGTTTCCATTGAGAGACCTGAAACAAAAGAGAAGTATAGCTGACTGGAACCATGATTACGGTAACGGGAAATCTCCAATCTAAAATATAAGCTGAAACTCACATTGCTGACAGTTGACTTAGGGAAGATAAAGAACTGGGGATACTTCCGGCTAAATCATTATCTGAAAGAAAACTGCCAAAAGGTAAAGACTATCAAATGGTTTGCTCAAAAGGTAAGCTGTGATAGTTCAAGCTTCATTCTCTGTTTCCCCTTCTAGGATAATGATAATACATACATATTCTGCAATGTAACTGGCAGACTGGATGGGAAGGTTCCGCCGATGTGATTGTTACTCAGATCTCTGCCACAAGAAGTTTCCACAATTATTGTTCACATGTCACACAATAAAAGAAACCTCTAGAAAAGGAAGCATCCACATAATATATGCAGCACATGCACAGAAAACACAACCAAATATATGTCGAAGGAGATATATCTGTGGGGTACACGTACATCGTTTTGAGAGAAGAAAATGATGCTAAGTTATCCCCTAGTTCACCTGCCAAGTTAGCAGCATTTAATTGACTGCAAAGAAGATGATTAGAAGGATTAACATTACGACTTCCAAATATCCATGAAATGCTGCAACGAATAAGAGGTAGTTACATGGATATTATATTTGTCTCCTGGCATACGACCCCTTGCCATTGTCCATCACATGGGTCTGCACCGACACCCCAGCCAGGAAGGGGAGGTGATCCCAGGGAAGCATGTAAGGCATTAATTGCAGCAACTAGACCAGCAGAAAGGAAAATGCCATAGTTAGAAATTTCAAACCATATAAGAATATTGTTGATATTGATCATGAATGAACTAGAAAATTTGATTCCAAACATTTAAAGCATGCTAACTTCAAACCAAGCAAAGTTTACACGATCAAGATGGCAATTTAGTAGATATTTAGGACAATAATATGTGTTGAATTTACATATCACTTGACGAGGCCATAGCCCCCTACACTTGACTAGCAACCTAGGAGTCAGTACTTCATTTCCTCTTCTCCCCCTTCAATTTCCTGGGACTGTCTCTTTTTCTTTTTTTTTTCTGAAATAATGACAGCTTGTCCACTGTTAGTAGAATTGGTAACTGCGGCATGCAAGTTTTTTGAGAATGTAAGTGAAACGATTAGGTTATTTTTAAGGTTTTTTGTTTGTGTATGATGGAGTTGTTTGTAAATTAATTCAAACAACAATAACATACTCAATGTAATCCCACAAGTGGGGTTTGGGGAGGGTAGAGTACGCAGACCTTACCCCTAGCTTAAGAGGTAGAGAGGTTGTTTCTAATAGACCCTCAGCTCAAGAAAAGGCATATCGAAAAAAGAAATAACAGAAGTGAAGAAATAGTGGCGAAATACTATAGAAAGCATGGCAAAGCATTCTGAGAAGAAAAAAACAAACGGTAACCGCAACAAAACAGTGCAATAATAGTAACACAAATCCAAGGACGAGAAACTACCAAGGGAAATACTACGACTACCAGCATCAAAGGATAAGCAAGACAACACTCCATTACCTACTAATCTTCTACCTAATCCATTTCCTATGCAACCTCATATCTAACGTCATGCCCCAACTTAATTCCGGAAATGGATAAAGACTATTCATTTAACCGACCAATTTCGATAACTCCAGCTCGCCCCCGACTTGAAAACGTTTACCCAAAATAAAGTTCAAGTTAACAACTAGCTCAGCTCATAATTCAGTCCCTCATAACCAGCATTCCCCAAAACATGAAAATTAGCATTCCTCTCCTTCAACGCAAAACAACTCGAAATATAATACTAATATTTGTTGTTCCTTACCATCTCCGGGGTCAGTTTCATCTGAAAGCTGAACAGCAAAAATTAACAAAATCCCCACCAAGATCTCCAAATTCAAGCACCCTAACACAGATCTCTTCCCACCCATTGATCCAAACTGTAACCCTTTTCTTCAATCTACTCTTTCTTTGGAAACACACTCTGCATAACCAATACATAAACCTCCAATCTGAAAGAGCCCAAAAATAAAAATCAGTACTTCAATCAAACCCAAAATTCATCATAACACAACCAAAAAGAAGCAAATCAATGACACCCAACTGATAACAAAATGGGTATTCAAAAATTGAGAAAAGGATAGAACAAATCTAGAAACAAAAAAAAAAAACTAACTCTGGACAGTTGAAGAAGGAGAAGTAAAAAATTGAAGTACAGTAACAAGAAGGAAAAACCCACCAAATATGAAGTGAATTATGAAGAAATAATGAGGAAGAAGCTGAGAAAAAACATCATGATATTGAGCTGAAAAACAAAAGAACAAAAACTAAAAATGCAAGCAAAGCATTGTTTTAACAGAGTAATAATAGTTGTAAATCTGGAGAGAGAGAGAGAGAGAGAGAGAGGGGGGGGGGGGGTTTTATTTTGAGAGGGGGGGGGGGGCTTTACTTTTGGAAATAGCTGGAAAAAAATTGAAAAGCTTAATGTGGAAAGTTGCAGAAATTAACAACACTAAGAAGAAGACTTCTTCGTCTTCTTTTCTTTTTCTCTCTATCTACTTTCTCTCTCTAAAATAAATAAACATAATATATACACTAATTATGTTGTTTTTTTTAACTTTGATTTCACGTGATATTTACCATCTTCAATTTTGAATATGCATAAATAACACTTAAATTGGAAGATATAAATTAAAAATCAAGCTAAACGGCACATTTACGTCTAAATAGTATTTTTCTTTGTCTCAATTTATGTGACACATTTCAGATTTTGAGATTCAAATAAATTTATTTTTGACCATAAATTTTTCATATATCTTTTAAATATTTTGATTTATCAATTATTGTGACATATGATACCTTTTACATAGTTTATAAATATATAAATTTCATTTTTAAAAAATAAAAAAAATCATGAGAAAATTTGCATCACACTAATGAAATGTGTCGAATAAATTTTAATGTAAGCGACTCAAACATGCATGTGTTTTGAGTCCACTTAGAGGAAGTGAATTTCTAATCCCACTCGCGAATGCTACGCGTGGTTTTCTTCGCTTCTTAATACTGACAGGTGGAGTGAAATCATTGGTTTATTATCCATTAACGGTCAATTAAACCGTTGTGTCGTTTAATGGCGCGTGTGATAATATGGGTTGTTCTTTTTCTGTTTTTTTAATTAAGTGTTAATTAAAACTAAAAATTGGATTATTAGTATTTTTTACTGTGAATTATGAGTAATAAATTATAGCCGCCATATTTGGAAAGTGGACACAGAAAAACAAAATGGAAATTGTTATAGGCTGTAGCCTATATTATTTTCTGTGCTTGCAGACTTCCTTATTTTTGTACTCTAAATTGGGAAAATAAATTGCTTTTTTTCTCTGTTTTATTTAGACCAGAAATATAGGACCCAAACTTTCATGCTTTTATTATTTAACAATTGATCAAGAGTATAATTATTTATCATATTTTTTCATTTATAGGAAAAGCGAACAAAGGGAATAGTAATGCTAGAATGATTCTCTTATAAGCTCATACATATAAGTAGAGCTAAGGCTGGGCACCGGAACGGGTTGTACCGGTACCATTCCGGTCCGTTCCGGTACCATTCCGGTTCGTTCCGGTCCGGTAGTATTCGGGACGGGATGGGATACATTGAACCGGTACACGGAACGGAACGGTACCATGATTTGGTACCGGTATACCGGTACCGGTTCATCCCGGTTCATTCCGGTTCCGTTCCGGTCCGGTCCGGTACCGATCCGGTCCCGGTAAATCATATTTAATTAAAATAAAAAATAATATTTTTGTCATTATTTACTTTTATTAGCATTTCTTTTTTGTTTATTTAATTTTTTTAAAATTACAAACTTAAGTTATTTAACTTACAAGTTATAAGTATAACTTAATAACTTATAAACTTCAAAAGATTCAAATCTTTAAAACTTATAACATAACTACATAAGCTCAAAAACTAAAAAAAAAACTTTATTAAACTTAACTTACAAACTTATATACGTAAAAATTAAAAAAAATATCTTTAAAATAAACTTAAGTAAAATTATTATAAATTTTAAAACTTAAATACTATAAACTAATATAACTTAGAAAAATAAAAACATTCGTATTTTCGTAATTCAAAATAACTCAAAAAAAATAATTATTTTTTGAAATAGCTATATGTGCCGTCCCGTTTATCCCATCCCGTTCCGTTCCGGTCCATTCCGGTCCGTCCCGGTTCTATCCCGGTATATAGTGGGACGGGACGGAACCGAGCCTCCATCCCGGTAGTTCCGGTCCAGTTCATCCCGATACCGGTCAACAATCCGGTCCGGTTTCGGTTCGTTCCGGTCCGGTGGTCCCATTCCGGTCCGGTGCCCAGCCTTAAGTAGAGCTGTCAAAAAGAATCGGCCCAGCTCCACCCGATCCAAGCTTTGTGGGCTGAGAAATTTGAAGGGCTAAGACAGATTGATCCTTCATAAAGGCCTGAAAATGCTCAATCTAACCCAACCCTAGAGGGATTGAGGGCTGGGGTGCTAGTCTTTTTTTTTCTTTTTTCTTTTTTTTTCAAACTTATAATTCTATAACATCAAGAAAATGAGAAGATTTTTAAATCAAATATCGCAAACAATGGTGTTGTTTCAATAACACTAGCAAAATATCTAATGTAATTAGCATGTATCTCACATACCAGATACACGAGCGAGATAAGAGAGTGACAAGCAAGATGGGAGGGAAGCGAGGACGCGAGATTTGTCTATGTATCCTAGATACATGTGAATAGACTTGGATATAGTGTATATAGAACAAATTAACCTAATTTTGAGTCCATATATTCTGAGAAACATGTATTTGAACGTACCAAAATCTGGTAAGATTCATAATATTACAACATAGTGTGTATTTAAGTAATTAGATTATATACTAGTGAGATTATTGTAAGTTACCCTTAAATAAAAAGTTTTGACCCATGAGCCGATCTCATCCCGGCCCAAATCAAGCATCAAGGGTCAAGGGCTTATATGTGTCAGGCTTATAAGCCCTTGACACATATAAGCCCTAGTTTTAAATGGGATTAAAATTTTTTATCCCAACTTTGTCTCAATAACAGGTTGGGTCGGGTCGGCCCCATGGGCTAAGCCCGTTTTGACAGCTCTACATATCAGGAGTAGAATATGCAGTTATCTCAATGAGAAGGTGCGACAGATTAGCAATGATATATTTAAAAAGATATATATATATACACTTTATTTTTTTTAGATTTCACTTACGAAATTACGTTGATTTGATATCGTAAACTTTGTTTGGTAGGTGCAAGTGTGGTGATAACTTAGTGCAATATGTTAAATGTATCATTTGTACTATGTTTTATTTAGTTTAGATATAAGTAGGCATATGTTGAATGTTGAAAAGGTATGTCGGTAGAACGTTAAAAACATCACATGGATGCCAGTGCCTGCCACCATATATAGTTTAGGCAACTATACTTTGACATTTTACAATTTGCAATAATGACTACAAAAAAAATAAAAATAGAATTACTATATTTATAAGATATACCATTAATAGAGTTCTTAATTATCTTATTAGTTAATTAAAGGTCTTCATTCTCTATCTAATTATATATGGCCTATAGTATGTTACTTATGTTTATAGTATCTTGTTAACTAAAAAAATAAGATAAAGAATATATATCATTTAATTATGATTAATTAGTGAATAGTGATAAAGAAATGAAATAAGAATCCACTTCACTTTATATTAATTAACTTTTAGACCCAAGAATAATCCTTTATTCCATCTAAGCTCGCTAGCTAATTCATCTGTGAATTGAAAATATCAATTTATAGATAGCGTAATTATTTTATGAGTATTTATTATCTTTTATTCTCTAAACAAACATTATTTTTCTTGTCTTTGTTGAGATTTTAATCTAGATTTTCGATAAATTTCTATATCCCCGTATAAGGAATATAATTCCCTTCACTAATGTCCAAACACAAACAAAAGTATGGTTTATTACAATATAATTAATCTCCTCAAACTTGTTTATTTTAAGTTTATTTAATTAATTTTTACAGGATAATCTCAAAATGACAAGGTTTGACATCATAACGTAAAGACTGTGTATTACTTGTGGCACTTGAATTCCTTGACTCCTGCAGTTAGATATTTTTGTTGAATACTCTTGATTATTAGAAAGACTGATTAAACAAATTAAAGTTGAAAAGATAAGTTTTTTATTTATTTAAAAAATAAAAAATAATGAAGTACTGAAATTTGCTGACTAAACTACAGTACCAACAATATTAAACAAAATTTGAGTAATTAAAAATAAACTTGCCGCTACCCTTTTCTCTAATCGAGCTCAGTACACGGACTTATCTAGTATGATTCATAATTTTTATATGATTTGCGAAATTTATCAGAATGTATTCAAAGAATAGCGACTACGAATTTTCTTGTCAAAACTTGTTATAGCCTTTCTATATAATTTATTATTTTCAATCTACTTAGTGATCAATCTTTTTTGACTAAAAGGAATATAATTAATGATGCTAAGTTAGTTAAGTATATCTATGTCTGAACAGAATTAAATTAATTAACCACCTTCCCTCCTTTTTCCTTTTTCCTTTTTCCCTTTTATTTGTGGAAAGTAAGTGTAGTAAAGAGATTCTTTTTCTCCTAAAAATATGCAAAAAAATATATATTAAGTTAAAAAGGATCTTAGCCTTTAAGTTATTAGTCAACATGACTCACATTCTAACGAAAAATGAAAAGGTTAAAGGAGAAGAAAAAAAGAGATATAAAGGGTGTGTTCGGTAATAAAGGGAGAAAATATTTTTCTAACAAAAAAGTAATTTTTAAAAATTATTTTATAATTATTAAGTAAAAAATATATTATTTTAAAAATATTTATATATAATTTAGATAAACACTATATTAGTGGAGAGGAAAGTCTAAGTGGGTGGTAGCAGAGGCGTAGCTACCTTATAATGAGGGTGTCCAACTGGAGCAGGGGCGTACGTAGTTATCCTATAGTGAGACCCTTCTTCAGAAAATAGTAGCGTATATATAAGTAAAATGATACACAAAGTGATTAATAACATATTTGGGACACTCTTGACAGAATAGGATGTTGTAGTCTAGTAGTTTTAGATGTCTTGAAGACCCTAAGTGCTCATGTGTTCAAATCTCACTAGTAACAATTTTTTTCCTCATTTTTTTGGACACCCTTTGTGAAATTCCTGGCTCCATCACTGGTGGGTAGGTCGTGATCAAGTTAGAATTCGATTAAAAAATATCAAAATTTAAAGAAGTAAAATGACTTAGAAATTAAGAAGCATCAACTTTATACATACAAAAATTTACTTACTATATAGTTTTTGTTTTGGGACAAGGGTTTGAAAAACACCCCAACTTTGGTCGGATTTACTGTTACGATACTAAACTTTCATGAGGACCTATTACCTCCCTAGACTATTTAATACCGTATTTTAAACATATATATTTGCCCACGTGGACATAAAAAATAATGCAAAATTATAAATAGTAATGTGTC